>NC_081409.1:85335588-85356752 GCF_030272615.1 Cryptomeria japonica
ACTCTACCTCTCTCCCTCTCTCTCCCTTCCCCCCTCTTCTCTCCCTCTCTCCCTCTCTCTCCCTCCTTCCCCTCTCTCCCTCTCCCTTCCTTCATATCCCTTCGTCTCTCCCAAGCCCTCTCTCTCTCTCTCGTCATCTCTCTCTCTCTCTCTCTCTTCTCTCTCTCTCTCTCCTCTCTCTCCTCCATACCCCTTCTTCTCTCCCACCCTCTCCCTCTTCTCATCCTATCTCCCTCCCTCTACCTCTCTCCTCTCTCTACCTTCTCTCTCTCTCTCTTCTCTCTCTCTCTCTCTCTCTCTCTCTCTCTCTCTCTCTCCTCTCTCTCTCTCTCTCCCTCTCTCTACCTTCCCTCCCCCCTCTCTCTCTCTCCCTCTCCCTCCCTTCCTCCATACCCCTTCTCTCTCTCTCTCTCTCTCTCTCTCTCTCTCATCTCTCTCTCTCTCTCTCTCCCTCTCCCTCTCCCTCACTCTCCCTCCTTCCTTCTCTCCCTCTCCCTTCCTCCATACCCCTTCTTCTCTCCTAGCCCCCTCTTCTCTCTCTCTCCCTCCCTCTACCTATCTCCCTCTCTCTACATTCCCTCCCCCCTCTTCTCTCCCTCTCTCCCTCCCTCTACCTCTCCCTTTCCCCCCTCCTCCTCTCCCTCTCTCCCTCTCTCCCCCTTTCCCCTCTCCTCTCCCTCCCTCTCCCTCCCCTCTCTCTCTCTCTCCCTCTCCCTCCCCCTCTCTCTTCTCTCTTTCTCTCTCTCCTCTCCCTCCCTCTCACTCCCTCCCCTCCCTCTCTCTTCTCTCTCTCTCTCTCCCTCCCTCTACCTCTCTCCCTCTCTCTCCCTTCCCCCCCTCTTCTCTCCCTCTCTCCCTCTCTCTCCCTCTCTCTCCTTCCCTCTCTCCCTCTCCCTCCCTCCTCCATACCCCTTCTTCTCTCCCACCTCCCCCTCTTCTCTCCCTCTCTCCCTCTCTCTCCCTCTCCCTCCTCCCTCTCTCCCTCTCCCTTCCTCCATACCCCTTCTTCTATCCCACCCCCCCCTCTTCTCTCTCTCTCTCTCTCCCTTCCCTTCCTCCATACCCCTTCTTCTCTCCCACCCCACCCCATCTTCTCTCCCTCTCTCCCTCACCTCTACCTCTCTCCCTCTATCTACCTTCTCTCCCCCTATCTCTCTCTCTCTCCCTCTCTCTCTCTCTCTCTCTCTCTCTCTCTCTCTCTCTCTCTCTCTCTCTCTCTCTCTCTCTCCCTCTACCCCTCTACCTCTCTCCCTCTCTCTACCTTCCCTCCCCCCCTCTCTCTCTCTCTCTCCCTCTCTCCCTCTCCCTCTCTCCGTCTCCGTCTCCCTCTCTCCCTCTCTCTCTCCCTCTCTCCCTCTCTCCCTCCCTCTACCTATCTCCCTCTCTCATCTTCCCTCCCTCTCCCTCTCTCTCTCTCCCTCTCCCCTCTTTCCCTCTCTCTCTCCCTCTCCCTCTCTCTCCTCCCTCTCCCTCTTCCTCTCCCCTCTTCCTTCCTCCATACCCCTTCTTCTCTCACACCATCCCTTGCTCCTCTCTCTCTCTCTCTCTCTCTCTCTCTCTCTCTCTCTCTCTCTCTCTCTCTCTCTCTCTCTCTCTCTCTCTCTCTCTCTCTCCCTTCCTCCCTTTTCATTCACATCTTTTCTACTACCAATAGCACGTACAGGGTACTGAAAACTATTGAGTTCACTGCCCCTGCCATAACTTTTTTAAGGCAAAGGAGCGTGTACGCGGTACTTATTACTCATAAGCGCATATGGGGTACTATTCCCATTATTCGTTACCCTCTGATAACATTTTTTAGGCTTAGTAGCACGTACACACTACTTGTCAGTCTAGAATGGAAAAAAAATACCTTTGGGCTTGTCAACATTTTATGGTCTGACAACGCGTATGTGGTTATTAATGTAGTGCATGCGCAGTATATAGACATAGTTTTAGTTGCCCAAGAGCCTCAACGGCCTCAAAAGAAGTTTTTGAGGTGGTTGAAGGCCCCACTAGAACTATGTCTGCACTTCTATCACTATTGTATACATAAAAGTAAGTGAATTTTTTGTTTTTCCATGATTTCAAATAATTGAATTGTTATTTTTATTAGTTTTTATTTTTGCATGCTTTCAAATGATTGAATTATGATTGTTTAATAGTTTGATTCCAAAAAATAGTGATAAGATGCATATTTATGGTTATTTGTTTATTTATGAACTTTCCTTTACATATATATATAATATGATTCTATTTAGGTCAACCGATATCAACCATGGGAAAGAACAAGCAAGGAATGATGGAACAACGACAGACTCAAAAGGAAAGTCAAAGGCAGCGTATGAAGAAACTATGTGACATAAGAACAATGGGAGAAGAAGGTATGTCATCCTAAACATCTCAATTCAATTTACCAAATGAATATAATGCACCTAATGCAATTGAAGAAGAAACATTTGATAATTTACTGTTTGAAGCTAATGCAATTGAAGAAGAAACATTTGATAATTTACCATTTGAAACTAATGCAATTGAACAAGATACCGCATTGAATAATCAATTAAATGATGAGCATATTACACCTTCTCTACTGGATAAATTGAATGTACATAATGCATCGATGTTAACACCTCCTAGAATCATTCGTAGGAAACCAAAGTATCTAATTGACATTGATGAGAATATATTGAAGTCAATTCCCAATAAAATGAATGAACGAACTTGTAGGAGAATGGTTAAAAGAGTATGGAAAAACTATTTTAAAAACTTAAATCAAACCACAAGATGTCAATTAATTGTTCAAATGATTAAAAATTTGAATTTTAGAGAGACAATGAAAATTCTAGGCCTAAGATCATCTGAAAGTAACAGTGAAAGAACTATTGTAAGAAATCTATTTGATGCATATCAATATATTGGTTCAAAATCATGTAGTAAAGATTATAATGCTACTCGACGTGTCATTACATCAACCATAATGAGCAAGAAAATAAAAAATGATCGTTTGATAAGAAAAACAAGTAAGTCATTAAACGTTAGTAGAACAACATTAAGTAAAGCATTAAAGAGGAGGGAACAAATAGAGGAACCTAACAATAATTCTCTTTGGGAATTCTCAGGTAGACTACCACATAAAGACAAGGTTGTTGTTGATGCACTAAAAACATTAATTGAAAATTTTTGACATGACAACACAAGAGTATTGCCCAACCAAAGAGATGTTGTTAGAAGGTGAATTGGGTCTAAAAATTGTGAGCCACATGCCAAACACTATTTGGATATGACTCAAACTAAATTTTATGAAAAATTCCTTCAAAAGTTTCCTCAAATAAAAATTTCTCAAAGATTTTTTGAAATGGCAAAACCTTTTTATATTAAGATTAATCATGTACGCACCACATGTTGTTGTAGGATGCATATTGAATTTTCCATGAATATTGATTTATTTTGTCATATTTGTTCTACTTTTCACACTAACGATGTTTTGAAGGAATGTAATATACAAGCACCTCCTAAGTTGGCAAGAGAATTTATTTCAAGTGTGTTATGTAATAGACATGATGGTTGCATTTATTATAAGATGTCTTGTTTGGAAGGTTCTTGTGCTATATGTGGTGGTTTGCAACATTTACCAAGATGCATACATTTGGAGAGCACACATGAAATTGAAATGAAACTAGTTTCTTTTGGAAAATACAAGACAATCACATATGGAGTTAAAGATGGAAAAGATTTGAAGAGATGTGAGCTAGTGAAAAATAATATATGTGTAGCTCAATTTATGAAAATGTTCCAAGAGAAACTAGTTTATGAGTACATAATGCATACACATAGAGATCGATGGTTAGATGAGAAATTCAAGTTATGTAATGACACATTTCCTCTTGGTACCATTGTCTCTATCATTGATTTCACTGAAAATTATACACTACAACCTCAAAATGAAGTGAAATCCATGTATTATCACACTACGCAAGTTTCTATTTTTGTACACATAACATTCATGCATGCAGATGATAGCACAAAAGAGGATAGAAAGGTTGTAAGAGAGTATCACTTCTATATAAGTGATGATCGTACTCATTCATCGGAGTTTGTACAAGGATGCTTTAAAGTTTTCTATGATAGTTTAAGGGAAAGGAACATACGATACAACCAACACTTAATATGGTCAGATAATTACACCGCATAATTCAAGAATGAAAGGATGTTTTATTGGTTGACAAGGATGCATGTGACAAGTGGTGTACAACATTTTTGGAATTTCACTGAGGCTGGACATGGTAAGGGAGAGCACGATGGTGTAGGAGAATGTGTGAAAAGAGCCCTAGCCATAGAAGAATTGAAGTACGTAGGTGGTGCTGAGCTGGTAGATGCAGAAACAATTGTGTGATGGTGTAAGTCTATGATGGGTCCAGGTAATCCAAGTATGTCATTGGTTCATAGATATTTTTGGTTGATCACTGAATCTAACATTGAAAACTATCTAGATTGTTGTACAGTTGCAGGATCGAGTGGCATGCACTCATTTATGAGTTCAAATTCAAGTTCACTGGTAATTTATATGAGACAAATGGTATGTTTTTGCTCTTCATGCATGTATTGTTTGTGGGAAGAATGTGAATCACAAGAGCGGGTTGACAAATGGTCTTGTAGACCGTTGGTTCCCATTGATTCATATCAAATTCCCAAAGCACTACAATTGAGCCAGATGGAGACATCAGTGGATTTTGACCATGTATCCAACCTAGTGGATTCAAGTGATTTTTTGAGTTAATTTTTTTGCAAGTATTCTTTTTGGTTCATTTTTTCGTACATCATACTTTATTTTTGGTATTAATTAACACTTTATAAAATGCAGGTCATGTGTATGTAGTTGTTGTAGAAGAGAACAATGAAGAAGGAAAAAATTACTATTTGTGTCATTCTGTTGAGCCTAAAATAAAATTGACAAGCACAATCATTGATGGAGAGGGTATTGAGTACCCAATAGGGTCTGTTGTCATGACAGGAACATGGCTTCGAAGATACCCTATCAATAATTATGATGTTTGGTTGTTTGAGGACTTTGAAACACACAAACATATTCTTCATTTCTCTAACCTTGTTGTTGCAACAAATATTCATTTAATGAAGTATCGTGGTAGACCTCATAACAAGATTTTATGGAAAGTTTGTGAATCTAACCATAAGGCAATACTTGACACAATATGGGTTAGAGTTGATCTCGAAGGCTCACTTGATTGATTCTACGGTTTAAAGTAGAATTATTTTGAGAATTTTGTATAAATCATCGACGAATTGTTCTATATTCATTTTTTGTATATATAAATGCCCATGAGCTGATTTTTACAAGTTTAGGGGCATAATTTTATATATTTAAATGGCAATGAGCTACTTTGTACATATATACATGCCAAATTTTGTATATTTAAATGGCGATGAGCTGAATCACACATTTTGTAATGCTAAATTTTGTATAAAAGCCCATGAGATGATTTGTATATTAAAATGGCGATGAGTTGAATCGCACATATTGTAATGCCAAATTTTGTATAAAAGCCCATGAGATGATTTGTAAGACATTTTTTTGTATAATCAAATAGCCAAGAGCTGATTTGACCATATTTAGAGGCAAATTTTTTAATAATATGTGACAATGTTTTGTGACTATTTTGTGTATCAATGTTTTGTGACTATGTTTTGAGTATATGTGATGTGTCCCTGGTCAATCATGAGCATTCTTGATTCTTGTATAATCATGGAGAATTATTTGAGTCATTATTGGGTCATAGGGGTCATAGATTGAGAATAGATACAATTTGAGCAAAAATTGTCATTGTTGTCAAAAAAATTGTCAAAAAAGTTGTCAAGCAACTTCTACATTGCATTGGTAGGGTATGACACTCAACATTCTGGTGCATTGGGATGCATGATAGGGGAATCCTATCATAAAATTGCCCACCTAGATGCTCTCATGACGTCAATTTGTGCACATGACGAACCGAATCAATTCTAGTCAATCTTGCAACTTTTCATTGCATGCAACTGATGACTTTTGCAGCAAGTGAGAAAATGCTACCAATTGAAAATAGCTATGAGTCATCAAAAATTGAGATAGGCCATTGTAGAGGAGCTTCACATGATCCCACGAGATCAAATGAATCAACCATATGTGTCTTGGATTGGAAGAAATAGTCTGTCAAGTTTTGACAATTTTTTGGACTCAAGACACTTGAGAGATCACACTGGTACAGTATGACTCTCTATGTTCTGGTGCTTTGGGATGCATGACAGGGGCATGCCTAGCATAAAACTGCCTACCCGATTGTGTTCACGACATCTATTTGTGCATACAATGAACCGAATCAATTCTAGCCAATCTTGCAACGTTTCATTGCATGCAACTGATGGTTTTTGGAGTAGGCAAAAAAATACTACTAATTGAAAATGGCTCTGAGTCATCAAAAACTGAGATAGGCCATTATAGAGGAGCCTCATGCTACCCCACGAGATCAAATGGATTGACTGTATGTGTCCTATATTGGAAGAAATAGTCTGTCAAGTTTTGACAATTTTTCGGTGTCAGGGAACTTAAGAGATTGCACCGGTACGGTATGAAACTCGATGGGTATATGCACGAAGTTGTGGTACCAAAAAGGTGCCACACTTCAAAAAAAATGAAAAAAACTCATAATGCGTACGCCTTATAAGGCGCACACACTATAGGGCGTGCGCCTTATAAGCTTGGTGTGCCAAGCCTAAGGGCTTGGCACACCAAGCCTATAAGGCGCGCACCCTATAGTGCACATGCATTATAAGGCATGCGCCTTATGAGAGAATATGGGCTTGCATCATGGGTCAACAGTCCCATATAACTATCTTTTCGTGCAACTCATTTGGCTAGTGCCAAACATGGCGCTAGCCAAATCACTTCCATTGAAATTTTTTAACCTTTGATAAATTTATACTCTATAACCTATAATCTATACTCTATACCCTATAGTTTGATAGCCACAACCATAAAAATCAAACCATTTCAAACCTATAACAAATACCATAGATATTATGACCAACTATGCTAAATCCTTGACCCTATACAATAACTGTAGACCCTATAACCCGATATGCTAAACCATATGAGGTCGTTATGGGTCCTATGGTGTCCTAAGGGGTCATATGGTGTCATATGACCCCTTAGGACACCATATGACCCCTTAGGACACAATGTGAACCCTAATGATAGGTAAGGGGTTTTACAGTATCCTAAGGGGTCATATGACACTATATGACCCGTTAGGAGACTATATGACCCCTTAGGACACCATGTGACCCATAACGACACTATATGGTGCTCTAAGGGGTCACATGGTGTCCTAAGGGGTCATATGGTGTCCTATGACCCCTTAGGACACCATATGACCCATAATGACACTATATGGTGTTCTAAGGGGTGACATGGTGTCATAAGGGGTCATATGGTATACTAAGGGGTCATAGAACACTATATGACCCATTAGGACACCATATGACCCCTTAGGACACAATGTGGTGTCATTATGGGTCGTACGGTGTCCTAATGGGTCATACACCATATCACCAATTAGGAAACCATATGACCCATAACGATACCATTTTGTGTCCTAAGGGGTTATATGGTGTCCTAAGGGGTCATATGGTGTCGTAATGGGTCATATAATGTCCTATGACCCCTTAGGATACCATATAACCCCTTATGCGTCGTTAGGGTTCACATTGTGTCCTAAGGGGTCATATGGTCTCCTATGATCCCTTAGGACACTGTATGACCCCTTAAGACACCATATGGTGTCCTTGTGGGTCGTATGGTGTCGTAAGGGGTCATATGGTATCCTATGACACCTTAGGACACCATATGACCCCTTAGGACATAATATGGTATCATTAGGGGTTGTATGGTGTCCTAAGGGGTCATATGGTGTCCTCTGACCCCTTAGGACACCATATGACCCCTTAGGACACAATATGGTGTCATTATGGGTCGTATGGTATCCTAAGGGTTCATATGTTGTCCTATGAGGCCATAGGACATGATATGACCGCCTAGGTGTCGTTAGGGATCATATTGTCTCTTAACGGGTCATATGGTGTGTTATGATCCCTTAAGACACCATATGACCCCTTAGGACACCATACGACCCATAATGACATGATATGGTGTCCTAAGGGGTCATATAGTGTCCTAATGGGTCATAGGACACAATATGACCCCTTACAACACAATGTGAACCCTAACGACACGTAAGGGGTTATATTATATCCTACGGGGTCATAGGACACAATATGACCTGTTAGGACACCATATGACCCCTTAGGACACCATATGACCACTTAGGACTCCATATCACCCCTTTGGACACAATATGGTGTCGTTATGGGTCGTATGGTGTCATAAAGGGTCATATAGTATCTTATGACCCCTTATCACACCATATGACCCCTTAGGACACAATATGGTGTTGTTATGGGTCGTACGCTTTCCTAAGGAGTCATATGGTGTCCTATGACCCCTTAGGACACCATATGACCCCTTAGGACACAATATGGTGTTGTTATGGGTCGTATGGTGTCCTAAGGTGTCATATGGTATTCTATGGGGCGATAGGACACCATATGACCCCTTAGGTGTCGTTAGAGATCATATTGTGTCTTAACGGGTTAGATGGTGTGTTATGACCCCTTAAGACACCATATGACCCCTTAAGACACCATACAACCCATAATGACACCATATGGTGTCCTAAGGGGTCATATAGTGTCCTAAGGGGTCATAGGAAACGATATGACCCCTTAGGACACAATGTGAACCCTAACGACACGTAAGGGGTTATATGGTATCCTAAGGGGTGATAGGATAGTATACGACCCATTAGGACACCATATGACCCCTTAGGACACAAGATGGTGTCTTTATGGGTTGTATGGTGTTGTAAGGGGTCATATGGTATCCTATGACCCCTTAGGACACCATATGACCCCCTAGGACACAATATGGTGTCATTATGGGTCGTATGATGTCCTAAGGGGTCATATGGTGTTCTATGACCCCTTAGGACACAATAAGGTGTCGTAATGGGTCATATGGTGTCCTTAGGGTCATATGGGGTCCTATGGGGCCATATGACACCATATGATCCCTTAGGTGTCATTAGGGATAATATTGTGTCCTAACGGGTCATATGGTGTGTTATGACACCTTAAGACAACATATGACCCCTTAGGACACCATACGACTCCTAATGACACCATATGGTGTCCTAATGGGTCAAATAGTGTCCTAAGGGGTCATAGGACACCATATGATCCCTTAGGACATAATGTGAACCCTAACAACATGTAAGGGGTTATATCATATCCTAAGGGGTCATAGGACACCATATGACCCCTTAGGACACCATATGACCCATAACAACACTATATGGTATTCTAAGGGGTCACATGGTGTTGTAAGGGGTCATATGGTATCCTATGACCCATTAGGACACAATATGGTGATGTTATGGGTCGTATGGTATCCTAAGGGGTCATATGGTGTCGTATGAGGCCATAGGACACCATATGACCATAGGACACCATATGACCCCTTAGGTGTCCTTAGGGATAATATTATGTCTTAACAGGTTAAATGGTGTGTTATGACCCCTTAAGACACCATATAACCTCTTAGGACACCATACGACCCATAATGACACCATATGGTGTCCTAAGGGGTCATAGGATACTATATGACCCCTTAGGACACAATGTGAACCCTAACTACAGATAAGGGGCTATATGGTATCCTAAGATGTCATAGGACACTATATGACTGGCTAGGACACCATATGACCCCTTAAGACACTATATCACCCCTTAGGACACAATATGGTGTCGTTATGGGTCTTATGGTGTCGTAAGGTGTCATATGGTATCCTATGACCCCTTAGGACACCATATCACCCCTTAGGACACAATATGGTGTCGTTATGGGTCATATGGTGTCTTAAGGGGTCATATGGTGTCTTATGACCCCTTAGGAGAACATATGACCCCTTAGGACACAATGAGGTGTTTTTATGGGTCGTATGGTGTCATAAGGGGTCATATGTTGTCTTATGGGGCCATAGGACACCATATGACCCCTTAGGTGTCATTAGGGACCATATTGTGTCTTAACGGTTCATATGGTGTGTTATGACCCCTTAAGACACCATATGAACCCTTAGGACACCATATGACCCATAATGACACCATATGTTGTCCTAAGGGGTCATAAGACACCATATGACCCCGTAGGACACAATGTGAACCCTAACGACATGTAAGGGGTTAGATGGTATCCTAAGGGGTTATAGGACATTGTATGACCTATTTAGACACCATATGACCCCTTAGGACACCATATCACCCCTTAGGACCCAATATGGTGTCATTATGGGTTTTATGGTTTCGTAAGGGGTCATATGGTATCCTATGACCCCTTAGGACACAATATGGTGTCGTTATGGATCGTATGGTGTGCTAAGGGGTCATATCATGTCTTATGATCCCTTAGGACATCATATGACCCCTTGGGACACAATAAGGTGTCGTTATGGGTCATATGGTGTCCTAAGGGGTCATATGGTGTCCTAAGGGGTCATATGGTGTCCTATGGGGCCTTACGACACCATATGACCCTTTAGGTGTCGCTGGGGATCATATTGTGTATTAACAGGTCATATGGTGTGTTATGTCCCTTTAAAACACCAAATGACCCCTTAGGACACCATACGACCCATAATGACACCATATGGTGTCCTAAGGGGTCATATAGTGTCTTAAGGGATCGTAGGACACCATATGACCCCTTAGGACATAATGTGAATCCTAACAACACATAAGGGGTTATATGGTATCCTAAGGGGTTATAGGACACTATAGGACCCATTAAGACACCATATGACCCTTTAGGACACCAAATGACCCCTTATGACACAATATGGTGTTCTTATGGGTCGTATGGTGTCTTATGGGGCATATGGTGTCCTATGACCCCTTAGGACACAATATAATGTCGTTATGGGTCGTATGGTGTCCTAAGGGGTCATATGGTGTCCTATAGGGCCATAGGACACCATATAACCCCTTAGGTGTTGCTAGGGATCATATTGTGTCTTAACGAGTCATATAGTCTGTTATGACCCCTTCAGACACCATATGACACCTTAGGACACCATACGACCCATAATGACACCAAATGGTGTCCTAAGGGGTCATAGGGCACCATATGACCCCTTAGGACACAATGTGAACCCTAAAGACATGTAAGGGGTTATATGGTGTCCTAAGGGGTCATAGGACACTATATGACCCGTTAGGACACCATATGGCTCCTTAGGACACCATGTGACCCATAACGATACTATATGGTGTTCTAAGGGGTCACATGGTGTCGTAAAGGGTCATATGGTATCCTATGATGTCTTAGGACACCATATGACCCCTTAAGACACAATATGGTGTCTTTATGGGTCATATGGTGTCCTAAGGGGTCATATGGTGTCCTATGACCCCTTAGGACACAATATGGTGTTGTTATGCATCGTATGGTGTCCTAAGGGGTCATATGGTGTCCTATGGGGCCATAGGACATCATATGACCCCTTAGGTGTTGTTAGGGATCATATTATGTCTTAATGGGTCATATGGTGTGTTATGACCCCTTAAGACACCATATAACCCCTTAGGACACCATACGACCCATAATGACACCATATGGTGTCCTAAGGGGTCATATAGTGTCCTAAGTGGTCATAGGGCACCATATCGTGACAACGTCTACCTAGCCCCTAGGATGCACCGACATGCAGACATGCGGTCATATATATACATAACATTTAATGTATGGGTAACATGTATTGTATGCATCGGATGTGGTAGATGTGGCCATGTAGTTATATGTATGTGGAACATGTAATGTATGTATAACATGTATTGTATGCATAAGATGTTGGTGCATCATAGGGGTTGGGTAGACATTGCCCCATATGACCCCTTAGGACACAATGTGAACCCTAACAAAATGTAAGGGTTTATATGGTGTCCTAAGGGGTTGTAGAATACTATATGACCCGTTAGGACACCATATGACCCCTTAGGACACCATATGACCCATAATGACACTATATGGTGTTCTAAGGGATCACATGGTGTCCTAAGGGGTCATATGGTATCCTATAACCCCTTAGGACACCATATGACCTATTAGGACACAATATGGTGTCGTTATGGGTCATATGTTGTCCTAAGGATTCATATGGTTTCCTATGACCCCTTAGAACACAATATGGTGTCGTTATGGGAGGTATAGTGTCCTAAGGGTTCATATAGTGTCCTATGGGGCAATAGGACACCCTATGACCCCTTAGGTGTCGTTAGGGATGATATTGTGTCTTAATGGGTCATATGGTGTGTTATGACCCCTCAAGACACCATATGATCCCTTAGGAAACTATACGACCCATAATGACACCATATGGTGTTCTAAGGGGTCATATAGTGTCCTAAGGGGTCATAGGACACCATATGACCTCGTAGGACACAATGTAAACCCTAACAACATGTAAGGGGTTATATGGTATCCTAAGGGGTCATAGGACACTATATGACCCATTAGGACACCATATGACCCATAAAGACACTATATGGTGTTCTAAGGCGTCACATGGTGTCAAAGAGGTCATATGGTGTCCTATGACCCCTTAGGACACCATATGACCCATTAGGACACAATATGTTGTTGTTATTTGCCGTATGGTGTCCCAAGGGGTCATAGGAGACCATATGACCCCTTAGGTGTCATTAGGGATCATATTGTGTCTTAACAGGTCATATGGTGTGCTATGACCCCTGAAGACACCATATGACCCCTTAGGATACCATATGACCCATAATGACACCATATGGTGTCCTAAGGGGTAATATAGTGTCCTAAAGGGTCAGAGGACATCATATGACCCCTTAGGACACAATGTGAACCCTAATGGCATGTAAGGGTTTATAAGGTATCCTAATGGGTCATGGGACACTATATGACCCGTTAGGACACCATAGGACCCCTTAGGACACCATATAACCCATAAGGACAATATTTGGTGTTCTAAGGGGCCACATGGTGTCCTAAGGGGTCATTTAGTGTCCTATGACCCCTTAAGACACCATATAACCCCTTAGGACACAATATGGTATCGTTATGGGTTGTATGGTGTCCTAAGGGGTCATATGTTGTGTTATGACCCCTTAAGACACAATATGACCCCTTAGGACACCTTATGTTGTCATTATGGGCCATATGGTGTCCTATGGGATCATAAGACACCTAATGACCACTTAGGACACCATACGACCCATAATGACACCATATGGTGTTCTAAGGGGTCATATAGTGTCCCAAGGGGTCATAGGACACCATATGATCGCTTAAAACACAATGTGAATGCTAACGACACGTAAGGGGTTATGTGGTATCCTAAGGGGTGATAGGACACTATATGATCTGTTAGGATACCATATGACCCCATAAGACACCATATGACCCATAACGACACTATATGGTGTTCTAAGGGGTCACATGGTGTCCTAAGGGGTCATCTAGTGTGCTATGACCCCTTAAGAGACTATATGACCCCTTAGGACACAATATGGTTTCGTTATAGGTTGTATGGTGTCGTAAGGGGTCATATGGTGTCCTATGACTGCTTAGGAGACCATATGACCCCTTATGACACAATATGGTGTCATTATGGGTCGTATGGTGTCATAAGGGGTCATATGGTGTCCTATGGGATCATAGGACACCATATGACCCCTTAAGACACCATATGACCCCTTAGGTAACCTTATGTTGTCATTATGGGTCGTATGGTGTCCAAAGGGGTCATATGGTGTCCTAAGGGATCATCACACACCATAAGACCTTACTGACCGCATATGGTCTACTAGGGGCTCACATGGTGTCCTAAGGGGTCATAGGGCACCATATGGACCATATTGACACCATATCATGTACGAAGGGGTCATATGGTGTCTTAAGGGGTCATAGGACACCATATAACCCCTTAGGAAACAATATGACCCCTAACAACACCTAAGGGCTCATATGGTGTCCTATGACCCATTAAGACACCATATGGTTTCGTTATGGGTTGTATGGTGTCCTAAGGGGTCATATGATGTCCTATGACTACTTAGGACATAATATGGTGTCGTTATGGGTCCTATGGTAGCCTAAGAGGTCATATGGTGTCCTATGACCCCTTAGGTGTTGTTAGAGGTTATACTATGTCCTAAGGGGTCATATGGTGTCCTATGACCCCTTAGGACCTAGAGAGAGGAGAGAGTGAGGAATAAACAAAGGGAAAGAGGTGAGAGAGGGAATTAGATGGGTGTAAGGATGAAGAGGGAGATAGCTCAAGGGATAGGAGAATAAGGGAATTGTGAGAGCTAGAGAGGGGATAGATAAAGAAGAGTATGTATCTATAAGAATGAAGAGCCTGAGAAGAGGCAAGGGGAGAGAGAGAATATGAGATCTAGTTCATAGAGAGAGATGGAACTATGAGGGAAGGGAGATAAAGAAGGCAGAGGTGAGATGGGGGTTTCTATGTACACATTTGGCGTTCTCCCTATTTGGTGCATGCTAAATGTGGAATATAGACCACATTTGGCATGTGCCAAATGGAAAAATCCAATCATCACATTTGGCACATGCCAAATAGGGCAACTGCCATATTTGGCACCTACCAAATGGCCCGCTTTGGGAAATACCAAACCTATGGATTGGATTTTTCTTGGGCATCCAACCCAAAGGTTTGGATGACCATTTCAGGCTAGAGACGTGTTTTTATTAGAACATTGAAAATTTTGACATATTTTTTGTCATGCTCTCCATCACATTTGCACGTGTTTCAATGAAGTTACAAAAAAATATAGTGGTAAACTTGATCTCCCTCTTAGCTATCCAACAATGTAATTTACTTCAAATTTTGATTTTGTTAAGTCTTTCATCTATAATTTGTTTTGTCAGTGTGTCCATTTTTTGTCAAAAACCAACATGCACTATTTTGGGTATAGATTTTTACACGTTCATCAGATTTTGAAAAAACTTACATTTTTAGAAACTAGACTCCATTGTACATAATTTTAAATTTTTTTTTTTTTTTTTTTATTAGTTTTCAATGATTTTAGGGGGAAGCATGCTCAAATTTCTACTTTTCAGGATGTGTCAAATTTCTTCTTTTCAGGATGTGTCCACTTCAAAAATTAGTAAAAAATCATATACTCATTAAAGAATTAGCTGAAAAATCTGGCATAAACAACAAGGTGTTAGCTAATTTCTCACCAAAAATATTTTTAAAATTCAAAAAAAAAGTTAACATTTTAGGGGGGCCACAACTGACACTATGTTATTTTTTTTGCATAAAAACAGGACCACTTTTTGTGGCCCCCCTTTTTGAATCCCTTAATATCCACCATTTTAAAAAAAAAATAGTAGTTTAGAAAGTAGACTCGAAGCACTCTGACTCTTGTTCTTTTTGCATCTTCAAATTTGGAGTGTAACTATCTTCAATTTGTCATTGAATTTCAGACTTTGCTGATTTCAGAAAAAAAAAAGTCACATCTTAAGACCCCCTTTTGGTACCACAAGTTGGTGCACATACCCCGACATTTTGGTGCTTTGAGATGCATGAAAAGGACATGCCTAGCATAAACCTACCCACCCAAACGTGCTCGTGATGTCCTTTTGTGCACACGACGAACCGAATCAATTCTAGCCAATCTTGCAACTTTTCATTGCATGCAACTGATGACTTTTGTAGCAGGCGAAAAAATGCTACTAATCGAAAATGTCTCTAAGTCATCAAAAATTGAGATAGGCCATTATAGAGGAACCTCACATGACCCCACAGGATCAAACGGATCGATCGTATGTGTCCTCGATTGGAAGAAACAGTCCATCAAGTTTTGATAATTTTTTGGACTCAGGGCACTTGAGAGATCACACCGGTATGGTATGACTCTCGACATTTCGACGCTTTGGGATGCATGACAGGGGCATGCCTAGCTTAAACCTGCCTAGTCGAATGTGCTCACAATGCCAGTTTGTGCACATGACGAACCAAATCAATTGTAGCTAATCTTGCAACTTTTCATTGCATGCAACTGATGACTTTTGCAGCAGGCTAAAAAATGCTACTAATCAAAAATGGCTCTAAGTCATCCAAAACCGAGATAGGCCATTGTAGAGGAGCCTCACATGAGCCCATGGGCTCAAACAGATTGACCGTATGTGTCTTGGATTGGAAGAAACAATCTGTCAAGTTTTGACAATTTTTTGGACTCAGGGCACTTGAGAGATCGCACCGATACGGTATGACTCTCGACATTCTAACACTTTGGGATACATGAGAGGGGCATGCCTAGCGTAAGAATTCTCATGCAGACGTGCTTGCAATGTTGGTTTATGCACATGATGAATCAAATCAATTCTAGCCAATCTTTCAACTTTGCATTGCATGCAACTAACAGTTTTTGGAGCGGGCAAAAATATGCTACCAATTGAAAATGGCTCTGACTCATCAAAAACTAAGACATTCCATTGTAGAGGAGCCTCACATGACCCCATGGGATCAAACGGATCGACCATATGTGTCTTGGATTTAAATAAATAGTCCGTCAAGTTTTGACAATTTTTTGGACTCAGGGCACTTGAGAGATCGCACCAGTACGGTATGACTCTCGATGTTCTGTTGCTTTAGGATGCACGAAAGGGAAATTCCTAGCTTAAACCTACCAACTCAAACATGCTCACGACATCGGTTTGTGCACATGATGAACCAAATCAATTCTAGCCAATCTAGCAACTTTGCATTGCATGCAACTGATGGTTTTTGGAGTAGGCAAAAAAATGCTAATAATTGAAAATGGCTCCGAGTTGTCAAAAACCGAAATAGGCCATTGTAGAGGAGCCTCATGCAACCCCATGGGATCAAATGGATTGACCATATGTGTCCTGGATTTGAAGAAATAATCTGTCAAATTTTGATAATTTTTTGGACTTAGGGCAATAGAGAGTTCACATCGGTACGGTATGACTCTCGACATTCTGGCACTTTGGGATGCATGATTAGGGCATGCTTAGCATAAACTTGCCAACCTAGATGCACTCGCGATGTCGGTTTGTGCACATGATGAACAAAATTTGACCATTGCGAGCGCGAGTGTGCTCTCGCAACAAACACATTGTTGTTTATATTCATTTTGTCGATTTTTGTTGTTTATATTCATATTGTTGATTACATATGCAAATATTCATTTAAATTTATAATAGGGCAGCCACCAAATACAACGAGTACACAATAATGAACTGAATACAATGAGTTTTGTAGGGTTAATTCAACATTTTAGAAATTTTATCAAATCATATTCCACGATTGAAATGTTTTATATCATATTATTTTGTTGTTTATATTCATATTGTTGATTACATATGAAAATAGTCATTTAAATTTATAAAATGACAACCATAAAATACAATGAATACAAAATAATGAACTCATTACACATTTATTGCATCGAATATCGATATTTATATATATAAAAAAAGGCATGTTTGCCAAGTCAATACAAGTATTATAAAAATGTGGCATATGCCATGTCCAAATTGATATACAATAAAAATGTAGAGTATATCTACATGTATTGGTCATTCTATGACCAAAACTAACACTATATGATCCTAAAATTATGGTGGATCATCATGATAACTCAATGATGAACTGAGGGGGGGGGGGTGAATCAGTACATGCAAAAATTCAATCCTAAACCGATCTGACAATAGACACTTCAACTGACTGGCAAACAGTGACATCGGTTTGAAACAGAGTGCAATCGATAAAGATAAGACTAACTGAGACAAGCATTAACCGGTTACTCACTTAGCTTTTCACTCAACTCAAGACTAGCTTACCATTTCTCCCTTATGCATAAACAGGTAATCTATCATCAGATCATAATAACAGCTAGTTCAACATGTTTTATTGATAGGCATAAAACACAAAACCATCATATGCTTGATAGACAATAGCAAAGAATCACAAGATAAAAGAATCACACATGAGACACATATTTTTCACGTGGAAACCCAACTAGGAAAAACCACGGTGGGGATGAATACCCACAAGCTGTTTTTGAACTCTTTAGAAGTTTGCTCTGTTAGGAGCCTTGTTCGGTTAGAGAAATTACAAAAGGTTCTGTTAGGAACCGATCCTGTTAGAGATCACCCAGTTAAGGGATGGCTACAATACTCGGTTAAGGGTTAAACCCTATTAAAGGTTACCTTGTTAGAGGATTTCAAGAACTCAATAGCTAAAGGATTTTTATCTCAATAGCTTTGAATTACCTTGTTAAAGGATTTACAGCAAGCCGGTTAAGGCTACCTTGTTAATGGATTTTCCAACTGTTTATGTGGTTAGAGATCAACATGTATTACAATGATCTAGTAACAGTACTCAATGCCAATGCAGATCCGCTTAAGCTCCTCTTCACCTTCTGCACTTACACTCTGCAGGTATCACTTCTCTCCTTTTGGTCTGGCAAGAATCACATATCCCTTCTCTTGGATACACACACACAACTTTTCCCAACAACCTCAGAATGAGACACAACATCGACCTTATAGGAAAACGGATAGGTCAGTAGCATAAACCCTAAACCCTAAACCTATTAAGTTAAGGAAATCAAATGGTTCAATCCTGACCATTGAGCACACTGCATTAAATGCAGTAGTTCTTGATCCAATCTCAAGACATTCTCCATCATCCATTTCCACCAATTTTACAATGACTGATAACCCATCACACGTTATCACCATTTTACAGACTTCTCACATTCCTGAGGTAGATAGGAACAATCTCCTTCATGCAAGATCCTTCACACGCACAAGGCTTATGTAGCAACATGATCTGTTCTTTGTTATTATGCTAACTCATCACACAAAGTCACCAGTTGAGCCACATAGGCTTGAAACACTTCAACCGAAAACCCTAAAGTTGAGACTACCAACCGGTAGTCATACAACACTTCCATGTGCTGGTTCCCATAACCATATGCCGGTTCACCTTTGAACAAGCACACTGCTTCACTTTGGCACACATGTTGGTTCACAGTGTTATACTGGTTCTCACCCCTTCAGCATATTGACGTCAATGACAACATACAATGTCATTATGTCCTCATACCAGTTCACATAATGCCAACAATCTCCCCCTTTGGTATTGATGGCAATATACAAAGATATCTCTCCGCTTCACATCTCCTCCCCCAATTTTTGAAGATATCTTCTCTACTTCACATCTTCTCCCCCTTTGACAACAATGCCAAAGTGGAGGCACAAGCTTCCCTGTTCCATTATGCTGCTCCCCCTGAGGAGTAGCATCCTTCAACACATCAATCCAAAATAAATTTGACTATGCAATACCTCACTGATGTGGAGCATATGCTTTTAGTTTACCTCCTGAAGGGGAAACACCCCTAATTCACCTCTTAAGTACATAAATGTACTCTTTGGGAGAGGTTTGGTGAATATGTCTGCTAACTGCTCCTTACTGGAAACATGTTCCAGTGCAGTCTCTTTTTTCTGAACCTTTTCCCTTAAGAAATGATACTTAAGCTCAAAGTGCTTGGTTCTAGAATGTAAGACCGGATTCTTGGAGATATTAATTGCACTAGTATTGTCACAAAATATACTTACTAGTTCAGATACAGGAACTTTGAAGCCATTTAATACATGCTTCATCCAAATTGTCTGAGTGCAGTTCATGAAGGCTACAACATAATCTGCTTCCGTTGTAGACTGAGAGATACAACTCTGCTTCTTACTCATCCATGAGACCAGTCTACCACCAAGAAAGAATGCACCACTGGTTGTGCTTTTCTGGTCATCTATATTGCCTCCCCAATCAGCATCTGTGTATACTTTCAAGTTGAAATCCTTGCTATAAGGATACCATAATCCATAGTCAATAGTTCTCTTCAGATACCTAAGAATCCGCTTGACTGCAACCAAGTTAGATTCTCTTGGGTTTTTCTGGAATCTTGCAGTAATGCCAACTGCATGTGCAATATCTGGTTTGCTATGCACTACATAATGCAACTTACCAATCATTGATCGGCATTCCTTCTCATCAACCAATTCTGAGTCATCTTCTTTAGATAGTTTACAACCAGTCACCATCAGAGTACCAACCGGTTTGCTATCTTCCATGCCAAAGGTCTTCAACACCTCTTTGACATACTTGGACTAAGTGATAAAGATTCCATCCTTCATCTGTTGGATCTGCAGTCCAATGAAGAATTTAATCTCCCCTATGAGTGACATTTCAAACTCTTTCTTCATCTCATCTGCAAACTCATGACTCATCTTGTCATCTCCACCAAAGATAATGTCATCAACAAATACCTCACAGATCAGGATTTGATCTCCTTCAGATTTCAAGTAGATATTACTATCTTCACTTGTTCTCTCAAATCCAATCTTCACAAGATGGGAATGTAGACGTTCATACCATGCTCTAGGTGCTTGCTTTAGGCCATATAAGGCTTTATGTAGCCTACATATCATGTCACTATATTCAGATAGGGAAAACCCATCTGGTTGCTTTGCATACACCTCCTCTTCAAGTACACCATTTAGGAATGCAGATTTTACATCCATTTGATATACCTTGAAGCCTTTAAAAGTTGCATATGCAAGAAGTATATGAACTCCTTCCAATCTGGCTACAAGAGAAAAGGTTTCTCCATGGTATTCTCCTTCTTCTTGAGCATATCCTTTGCATACCAATCTAGCTTTGTTTCTAATCAATGTGCCATCCTCATTCAGCTTATTTCTGAAGACCCATTTGGTACCAATGACATTTTTATGCTCTGGTCTGGGTACCAAAGACCATGTACCATTTTTCTCTATCTGGTCAAGTTCCTCTTCCATTGCCTTGATCCAGTCTTCATCTTTATGTGCCTCTTTGAATGTTTTAGGCTCAAATTCAGAGATCATACATGAGTTTTCTTTGACCTTTCTTCTTGTAAGGATTCCTACATCCTTATCTCCTATGATCTGCTTAGGACCA
>NC_081409.1:85357252-85439752 GCF_030272615.1 Cryptomeria japonica
ACTTCCAATGCCATTTCCTTCATGGACAACTTTTGCCTAAATATGCAAAAGTTGTCATGACAATTTTGACAACTTTTACCTATGAGTGCAAAAACACACTCCAAGGCTCTCAAGTCCTTCAAAATAAATAAAATGGCATCCTACAATTGATTTAAACCATTTTCAAACATTATAGAAAGTTTCCAGCCATCCACTTGGCAGAAACAAAATATTGACATTTTGACAATATTTCAGGATAATGACAATTTTGGATCTTGAGCACAACAAAAGTGTGGAAAACCAAAATATGGCTTCAAAAAGCATAATAGGATTTCTTCCACCTTATTACAACATAAAATAACTTGAAATCACATAAAAACTCTAAAATTCAAGAAAATACAACTTTGAGCTAGGTGCCCTGTACCATACTCCCCTGGGGCAAGGAACTCAAGTCCCTTGAGTTATCAGGTCTGCTAGTTGCACTCCATGATGATTTATTTCAGATTCTAACATCCACATAGCCTCTAAATCAGGTAGACCTACCCACTTCACAAGATAATGTTTGTAGATCCCCTTTCTTGTCTTCTTGATCACCTTGGTATCCAAGATGCTTTCCAACTAAACCGGTTGACTAACTAGTAAATCCTTCACCCAATCCTCTTCAGATTGCAATGTGGTATCCATCTGAGAGGTTTGAGATTCCCCTTTATAGGGATACAGGTCACAAACATTGAAAATAGGAGATATGGCCAAAGAATGAGGTAGTTCAACCTCATAGGCATTTTGGTCAAACTTATGCACAATCTTGAGTGGCCCAATCTTCTTCATCATCAACTTGGTTGGATATCCTTTTGGAAGTATTTCCTTTTTGAGATAAGCCAAAACTAAGTCTCCAACCTTAAATTGCAAGTTCCTTCTTGATTGATCAGCTTGTTCCTTATATTTTTCTGATTTTTGTTGCAAGGATTGTCGTACTTTGTCATGAATTTCCTTAATACCTTCAGCAAAACTCTCTCCTTGAGCACTCTTGTGGGTCATTGTACCGATATCACTAAATTCTAAGACACCTCTAGCATGCATTCCATAAACAATTTCAAAAGGACTTCTACCTGTGCTCTGGTTGACTAAATCATTGTATGCATACTCTGCTTGGCTAATCACCAAGTCCCACGTCTGACCATGCTACTTAGTGAGACACCTTAGGAGATTACCCAAGGACCTATTGACCACCTCAGTCTGACCATTTGATTGTGGATGGTAGGTAGATGAAAATGAGAGTCTAGAACCCAACTTCTTCCATAAGGTTCTTCAGAAGTGACTTAAAAACTTAATATCCCTATCACTCACAATGCTAACTAGAAGTCCATGGATTCTTACTATTTCTTTGAAGAAAAGACCTGCAATATAGGTGGCATCATTGGTACTCTTACAAGGGATGAAGTGAGCCATTTTTCTGCACCTATCTACCACCACATAAACACTATCAAATCCTCTTGGTGTTCTTGGTAAACCCAACACAAAATCCATGCTCAAACATTCCCAAGGCCTTTGGGGTATGACTAAGGGCTGATATAAACCTGCATTACTTGCTGATCCTTTTTCTCTTTAACATATGGCACATTGTTCAACAAATCTCCTTACTTCTGATTGCAACTCGGGCCAATAGTAGAACCAACTAACCTGCTCCATTGTTTTATCATTGCCAAAATGACCTCCTAGACCCCCTTGATGTTTCTCTTGAATGATGTTTTGTCTCATAGAGCATTGGGGTATACAAAGGAGATGTCCTTTAAACAACAAACCTTCTTGCATCATATATTCTGAGTAGGAAACATGAGAAGTGTTAGAAAAATCAGAACATGTAGTATATATATTAGTAAAATATTTGTCTTCTTTGTAGAGGTCTCTCAACTCCTCCAACCCCACACTGTGCAATTTAATCTCTTGTATGGTCATGAATCTCCTACTGAGTGCATCACCAACTTTATTTGAGGTGCCCTTCTTATGCTTGATAGTGAAGGTGTAAGATTGTAGGTATTCTACCCACTTGAGGTGCTTCTGATTCAACTTCTCTTGTCCATTGAGAAAACTAAGGGCATGGTTGTCAGTATAGACCACAAACTCTTTGGGTAGCAAGTAATGATGCCACTTCTTCAAGTCTTGCACCATGGCATATAGCTCCAAGTCATACACAGAGTACTTTTTTTTTTTTTCTTCATTCACCTTTTCAGAGAAAAAGGCTATGGGAAGACCCTCTTGACTCAAAACGGCCCCTATTGCTCTTTGACTAGCATCACACTCAACTGTAAATAACTAATTGAAATCAGGTAACCTAAGGGTAGGTAACTCATCTATCTTCTTTTTCAACAACTCAAATCCCTTTTGGTCCTCCTCTATCCACCTAAACTGACACTTGACTCCCCCTTTGATAGTATTGAGAATAGGAGCACGCACATGACCAAAGTTTCTAACAAAATTCCTATAAAAGGATGCTAACCCATGAAAGCTCCTAACATCACTAATATTCTTAGGTGTAGGCCAACTACGGATTTCCTCAACCTTACTAGGATCCATTTTTAGACAACCTTGTGAAATGACAAAACCAAGATATACAAGTTCAGTCTTGAGAAACTCACACTTTTAAAGGTTGATTTTGAGTTGTGCCTTTTTTAGCTTCTTCAAGACCATCTCCACATCCTTGAGATGTTCTTCTTTGGACCTGCTAAATATTAGAATATCATCAAGATACACAATCACAAATTTACCTATGAACTTAGCCAAAACTTCATTCATGAGCCTTTGAAAGGTGCTAGGTGCATTGGTAAGGCCAAATGGCATGACCAACCACTCATAGAGGTTGACATTGGTCCTAAAGGTTGTCTTCCATTCATCCCCTAGTCTGATTCTTATCTGATGATAACCTAATTCTAAATCCACCTTTGTGAAGTAGCTTGCACCCCCAAGATTGTCCAACAAGTCTTCTATCCTTGGCATAGGGAACCGGTACCTTATAGTGATCTTATTGATTGTTCTGGAATTTGTACACATTCTCCATTTTCCCCCTTTCTTGGGTGATAAGATAGTAGGTACATCACATGGACTCAAACTCTTTTTGATGAATCCTTTGTCCAAGAGCTCCTGCACTTGTTTGGCAATTTCTTCATTTTGACTAGGTGTTATTTTGTAGGCAGCCTTGTTAGGAAAACTTGCCCCTAGAATCAGATCTATATGGTGATTTACATCCCTCATTGGTGGAAAAGAATCAGGTAGATCTTCTCCTATTAATTTTGCATATTTTTTGAGTAGACCCTTCACCTCTTGTGGCACTTCTTCCATTGGATCTGCCTTACCTTCTTCACTAGGTTTGAGCACAATAGCATACCCTTGATCTCCTTCTTGTTTCATCACCTTAAGAAACTCTTTTCCACTCATCATCATCACACTTCTTCCCACTTTTGTTTCCTCTTTTGGATCAGGTAATGGATCCATTTGATACCTCTTACCATTCTTGGTAATGATATAGCTATTCTTCTCTCCATCATGCTGAGCCTTTACATCAAATTGCCATGGACGTCCCAATAGCAAATGGCAAGCATCCATAGGTAATATATCACATTAAATCTTGTCCTTATACTCACCAATATCATAGTCTACCCATGCTTTCTCATCAACTAAGACATGTTGGCCCCAGTTGAACCATGACACCTTGTAGGGAGTGAGATGTGGCAGCCTTTTTAACTTGAGTTTATCCACCATTTTAGTTGAAACTATATTCTTAGTTGAACCTGAGTCTACAATCACTTTGAAAATCTTGCCTTGAGACTTACAAGTTGTTCTAAACAAACTCTTCCTTTGTGGTGGCTCTTGAGCTTGAGGAATCTTCAACAAAGACCTTCTTAGCATTAAACTTTCACCATCTGTCACTAGGCCTGCCTTGCTGAGAGGGGAAGACACACTTTGATTGTCTTCTTCCTGCACTAAATTTTTTCTTCTCTCACCCATGTATGAGTGTGAAGAGCTGGTTTCTTTCTCTGGACACCTTCCCATTGTGTGGCCAACTTGATTACAATTGTAACATCTACTAGTGAAAACTGAATTTCCTCTTCCTGAGGTTCCAAATCTGCCCCTAGAATTGTTTCTTCCTCTGAAGGATCCTCTAAATGGCCCCCTTAAAGAGTCTCCACCACCTTCTTTCCTGGAGTTTTCTTCATTCCTTGATGTTTTATGTCCTCTACTAAAAGTGCCCCTTCCTCTAAAGGATCTGCCACCTCTAAACTTTTGATTTTGATCACTCCTCCTCTTGATTTTGTCTTTTGCCCTTAATGCTAACTGAAAACACTTATGAACGGTATCAAGAGTAAGGATACTAATTTCATCTTGTATATTTTGTCTCAATCCATTCATGTATCTAGCCAATTTCTCCACCTCATTCTCATGCTTCTTAGCTCTGAGGCTTAGTTTATGGAATTCCTCCATGTAAGCATTGACATCTAGCTCCCTTTGTTTTAGATTTTGCAGTCTCTTATGAATTTGAACCTCATAATCTCTTGGAAGGAATTGTGCCTTAAGTCTAATCTTCATATGCTCCCATGAAGTTATCTTCTTTTTGCCTTCTTCTATCCTTTCGTCTTGCATCATATTCCACCAAACTAATGTTGATCCTCTCATTCTTGATTTGGCCACATTAACTCTTTTCTCTTCTGCTACATCTTTATAATCAAAATGATTACTGAGAGCTTCTATCCATTCTAGCAACTCTTCTCCATTTAATTTTAATCCATATGTGGTTAATCCATCCAGATTTTCCTTAGAAATGGATTTGATTGCAGAGATCTTGTGCCTAGCTCTCCAATTCACCCTTACTCACCCTTCTACTCAAGCTCCTCCAAGGTAACTTGCCAGGGTACACTCCTTAGACCTCCAAGGCCTAAAATATATTGGCTTTCCCCCTAGGTATATCCTCTTGAGGTTTCTTGTTGGTTCTGACCCCAAATCTCTGATTTTGAGATGGTCTCCTAGTAGTTTCCCAAAACTCCAGCTGGGCTCCAAAGACCTCCGCCAAGGATCTTTAGTCTAACCATGTTTAAAGTTTGTGGTTATGTTTTTCAGGTATTTTCAAGGTCATTTTATTCATTATAAAGTTCTTCACCTTTCTCCCAAGCCCCCTAGGCTTTCAACTTGCTTCTACCGGCTGCTATTAGGCCTAAATGACTAGCCCTTCTGGGACTATTTTTTGGTCTTTTCCCAAAATATTTCCTAACAACCCCTAGATATTTTTACATATTCAGATACCCATTTGGAAGGTAAACAAGATCACAAATTTTCCCATCTGGGTTTGTCATACAACTAGGGTAACTCAAAATGAGCTATTTTTAAGGGGTTTAGGGCTTCCAGGCAGTTTTGGAAGATGTGCTCCAAACTCTTCACTAGTCAAAATCTACAACCAGAAAAAATATTGGATAATTTTGTTAAACCCATATAAATTTCCAAAACACTATGGTTTGCTAAGGTATCAGTTCTCCATGGCTCTGAAAATGAGCAATCTCTATTGCCCCCACACACTAGCTACAAGCTTGTGTGTTGTTCATCTCACCCATTCTCCTCCTTGTGGCCTAAAAAAACACAAAAAGAATAATATAAACCTATTTAAAGAGCCTACCAAATCCATCCAATTTATTTCAACTTGTGCCATTCATGGATGCTCAGGTAAAATGCATTTTTACAATCAAAACCCCAAATTTCAAGGGTTTGTGAGCAACTTTCACAAAAATAGTGATAACTTTTGATTAAAAGCACTTAAGACCTTAATATTATACTTGTTGGAAATTTAAAACAAATTTTTAACTTCCTATTCTACTATGAGAACAATACCAGACCATATAGGTTGTACAAAATCAGAAATTCAAAGCAAAACTAGTCCAAATGTGAGAAAAAACATAGGAAAGCCTTGGCAAATGAATTGAATGAGAACCAAAAGTTGATTAAAATTTTATTAGAGATGTTTATAAGGTTTTATACACAATTTAAAGTTTGTTCCAACCAACTTCCAATGCCATTTCCTTCATGGACAACTTTTGCCTAAAAATGCAAAAGTTGTCATGACAATTTTGACAACTTTTACCTATGAGTGCAAAAACACACTCCAAGGCTCTCAAGGCCTTAAAAATAAATAAAATGGCATCCTAAATTTATTTAAACCATTTCCAAACATTCTAGCAAGTTTCCAGGCATCCACCTGGTACAAACCAAAAATTGACATTTTGACAATATTTTAGGATAATGACAATTTTGGATCTTGAGCACAAAAAAAGTGTTGACAACCAAACTATGGCTTCAAAAAGAATCATAGGATTTCTTCCAACTTATTACAACATAAAATAACTTGAAATCACACAAAAACTCTAAAGTTCAAGAAAAGACAACTTTGAGTTACGTGCCCTGCACCATACTACCATTTGAAAATGTCTCCAAGTCATCAGAAACCAAGATAGGTCATGTAGATGAGCCTCACATGACCCTATTGGTTCAAATGGATTGATCATATGCATCCTAGATTGCGAGAAATAGTCCCTCAAAGTTTGACATTTTTTTGGACTTAGGGCACTTGAGAGATCACATCGGTAGAGTAGGGCTCTCGACATTTCGACACATTGGGAGGCACAAAAGGAGCATGCATAGCATAAACCTTCCCACCCAAATGTGCTCATGATTTTGGTTTGTCCCCATAATGAACAAAATCAAATCTAGCCTATCTAGCAACTTTGCATTGCATGCCACAGATGGTTTTTGTAGTAGGTGAAAAAATGATACCATTTGAAAATGGCTCCGAGTGGTAAAAAAATGAGATATGTCATTCTAGATGAGCCTCACATGACCCTATAGATTCAAACAAATAAATCATATGCATCTTGGATTTGGAGAAACAGTCTGTCAAAGTTTGACAATTGTTTGGACTCAAGGCAATTGAGAGTTTGCATCGGTAGGGTATGGCTCTTAACGTTTTGGCATATTGGGAGGCATAACTGGAGCATGCCTACCACAAACTTGGCCACCTGGATGCACTTGTGATGTTGGTTTGTGCCCATGATGAACGAAATAAAATCTAGCCTATCTTGCAACTTTGCATTGCATGACTGTTTTAGTAGTAGTTGAAAGAATGCTACCATTTGAAAATGGCTTCGAGTCATTAGAAAATAAGATAGGTCATTGTAGAAGAGCCTCATTTGACTGTATAGGTTCAAATGGATTGATCATATGCATCCTAGATTGTGAGAAATAGTCCTTCAAAGTTTGACAATTTTTTGGACTTAGGGCACTTAAGAGATCGCATCGGTAGGGTATGGCTCTCAACATTCTAGTGCATTGGGAGGAAAAACAAGACCATTCCTAGAGTAAACCTTCCCACTAGGACATGCTCGTGATGTTGGTTTATGCCCACGATGAATGGAATAAAATCTAGTCTATCTTGCAACTTTGCATTACATGTCACTGACAGATTTTGCAGCAGGTGAAAAAATGCTAACATTTAAAAATGGCTTCGAGTCATCAAAAATTGAGATAGGTCATTGTAGAGGAGCCTCACGTGACCCTATAGGTTCAAACAAATTGATCATATGCATCTTGGATTGGAAGAAATAGTCCATCAAATTTTGACAAATTTTTGGACTTATGGCACTTGAGAGATTGCACTGGCAAGGTATGGCTCTCGATGTTCTGGTGCTTTGGGAGGCATGATAGGTACATACCTAGCATAAACCTTCTTGCCTAGATGTTCTCATGACATTGGTTTGTGCACACGATGAACAAAATCAATTCTAGCCTATCTTGGAACTTTGACAACAACTGAGCAACTTTTACATCTTTTATCCAAATGAGCCCAAACTTTGACAACTTTGACAACAACTGAGAAACTTTGACAATAATTGAGAAACTTTGACAACTTTTATCCAAATGACCCCAAACTTTCACAAATATATTTAAATGATCATTAATGGTCCCAAATTACCTTATTTAGATAAAACAATGATAAAACAAGATGAGAACTAGAATTTGACCATTGCGAGCATGAGGTTGCTCTCAGACCACACACATTGACAAATATAAATGAAAGGAATCAAAATAATCCACTGATCATTACCATGGATCAAATCTTACCATTACCATTGAATTTCATTTTCATTGAAACAAAGAGTTTTGTAGGGTTAATTCAACATTTTAGAACTTGTTTATCAAATCATATTCCATGATTGCAATGTTTTATAATATAGATTTTTGTTGTTTATATTCATATTGTTGATTACATAGGCAAATATTTAGTTAACTTTATAAAAGGGCAGCCACCAAATACAATGAATACACAATAATGAACTTAATACAAGGAGTTTTGTAGGGTTAATTCAACATTTTAGAAAGCTTATCAATTCATATTCCATGATTGCAATATTTAATATCATAGAGTTTTGTTGTTTATATTCATATTGTTGATTACATAGGAAAATAATAATTCAACTTTATAAAATGGAAGCCACCAAATACAACGAATACACAATAATGAACTCAATACACATTTATTGGATCAAATACCAATATTTATATATATCAAAAAAGGAATGTATGCTAAGTCAATACAAGTATTACAAAAATGTGGCATATGCCATGTCTAAATCGATATATAATAAAACTATAGAATATATCTACATGTATTGGTCATTCAATGACCACAACTAACACTATATGATCCTATACTTATGGTGGAACATCAAAATCGATCATCTTCGATGTAGAACATAGATCTGTAGATGGCTACAAAACCACATTTAAAAATCCAAGTTAGAATCCTTTTGTAGAAAATAGTTCACAATTATCAACATAACTATGTATTTAACTATAATTTCTTTGAAATATAAATGTAGATTACCTCATCTACTGATCTATGATCTACTTTCTTCTCTATCTTCTCATTGTCAACCTTAGGAGTTATCTTGAATACCTTCTTCAAAGGCTCCATTTTATGGCCGAACCGCGAAGGGAACTATTGTCGATTAAATATAATTAATACAATGTACTAACATATATACATAAAAAATACTAAAAATCTATAATATAGAGAATAAAAGTGTACCGGAGCTTGAAATGATTCTCCAATAGACCGAGGAGGACTCATCACTAATATAGGAGTTGTCGCTATTACCTGTACAAAAAATGATCAAAAATTAAATACAATTAATATAATGATAAGTATTGTAGGTTAAAAATAATTAATGTAATATATCAAACAAAAGTGTATCGGAGCCTAAGATGCTTCTCCAGTACACTGAGGAGGGCTCATCATTAATGAAGCAGCTATGGATATTTCCTGTATGAAAAAATGATAAGATTATAATTTATCGCAAGTTTACATTTACACATGCGTATAATCATCAAATCAAGAAAATAAAGTAGAGATACATACCTCCTCCCTCTCTCGATCCTCGGACATATCAGGTGCATTCAACATATCTACATAGCTCAATGGATGTTGTAAATATAAAATAGACAAAAAACACTAATCAATTTACAAATCCCTTTTAAGACAATTTCAACCTTTTCAAACAATTGTACAACTAAAAATGTGTTCAATTACCTTCTTCCAGCATTTTGGCGTCCTCGACTATATCTTTTGTTGAGGACGAGGCCTAGACACGAAGGGGGTACCCTAAAAAATAAATTAACATGAGATATTAGTACAGATAATATTAAACATAATTTAACAAATCTATAATAAAATGACTTGCATTTTCCATCAAAAGAATACATAAAATAAGGTGTACAAAATATGATACTGTATAGCCTTGTAGGCCAAAATCGATCGCTGAGAGCGTGACATCATCAATTTGGGATATTTGGTCCTTTGACAATGCCTACACACAAAAAATTATCAAGCATTAAAGAGAGTTAGTATATCTTGTAATTTTTTTGAATTCAAAGTGTACTATTCTATTTTAACATGTTACAAAATTTATACCTCAAACGTTGAAGTTGCCGCTGCAGTAACTATAGGAGAAATATCAGATATCGTTGTTGTATCCTAAAATGCATATTATTTGTATCAATTTAAATTGATCTATCAATGAAAATTCATTTACAATTACAAATTTTAAGTGACTGATAAATAAAATGCTATGAGTTCAAATCAAAGCACTTGTGTCTGCGGATGACTGTCAAACAACATGTCAATCAACTACCCCGTCAGTGCCACATCGTCAGTCATGCATTTCTAACATCTACTTCTGCAAATCATGTATAAATAGGATGTGGATCCATCTGCAGTGGCCTCATCATCCTTACCTATGCATATCCCTGAGCAAGTGGCACACACATGATGAATGGGCTCATTAGCGCCACCTACAACAACTAATGGCTCATCATCCAATACAAGAGGGTGTGCTAACTGTGTCCCATGCTAGATGATTGCATCAGTCAATGTTGTAGCCGCCTGAAGAGTCTATAGCTCCATCGAGTCTTTCAGGTCTACTGGGACAGTCAAATGCACCATTGGTTTGGGTGCTAGGGGGTGACAACTCTCCTGGGCTACTTGCCTATGGGCTCCAAGTCTATCTTGGGCAGAGTTGACACCTCTACCATGGAATTCTCCAATGTCAAAATAATTAGGCAACACATTAAGGACAAAGTCACAGTATACTTTCTTCAAAAAATACAATGAAACCTCAAAATTATTACAAGGTGATTCATCAAAGACCATCCACCACCTCTACCAAAAAAGATTCTTCATCTGCACATTGGTACACCAATGTATGGGAAACCTCTTTGCATTAAGAGGTAATGACTCGCCAGCTTTAGGATCAACAAAAAGGGCACATATTTCTTGTTTACTAATGTTTTTGTTTTTCACAACCTCATATGATAACCCACTAGCATAATATTGACGACACCTATCCCTATAGTTTCCCCATTTTGTAATTTGAGTGGAAACTATAGTGGCACCACTAGCTAATGTTTTTAGGCTAGTGGCGAGGGATTTATGATGCTCAAGATTAGATGTTTTCAATTTATTAATTAGTGTAATTATTTTAGCTCTATTTTTCCCTGACTGATTAAGCAATTGCTCCTATGTATCAGGTGTACAGTAAAAAGGAGGAGCTGGAGGTGTATTCTGTGGGTTTTCTTTGGAGTTTTGAGGAGGTGCATCTTTTTTTTGTTGTTGTAGATTTTCAGAATCTGGTTTGTGTAACAAAAAATTAAAAAACCTAATCAAAATAAATGAATTTAAATTCAAAATGTAAAAAAAATTGAACAAATGTGAAAGAAAAACAAAAATCAAGAAAAACCAGCCTTGATCCATGGCATTTGGGTGACAAAAGAGGGAGCTTGTGCACGGTTTAGCGAGAAAAACCCCAAAATATCAACTCGCAGCTACATGAAAAAATAAGACACAGTCGGCCAAAAAAAATAATTTATTAACAAGTACCGCATACGTGTTGCTTTAGGACTTAGAACTGTGTATGGGGTTATGAGTCCTAAAGTAGTGTGTACATGGTCATTTTTTTAAAGGAACCCCGTACGCACTTTTGTCCCTTTAGGGTTGGGGATAATGAACCTTAATGCATATGGGGTGATTTGAATTTTAAGTACTGTGTTCGCGATGCCTCAGGTATTTTTAGGTGTGTATCCACTTTTTTGCACACCATCTTTGTGCACTTATCCCACTAGGAGGATAAATCCAACTAACACCTTCATGATCCTTTTTCTCTTGTCTAGAAGCCTTAGATATATCCCCTTTGATATGCTAGTCTCTCGCCATCTTACGATCATAGGCAGTACAAACAATGGTCTCCATTTTATCTGTATTAGAAGGTATGCTATTGATATTCTCCACCATTAGTCTATAGATTCTTTCAAACATAATATTCTCTAGAGCCTCCTTATTCCTGAATAATATATTATTTCATTCCTTCCACACTCCCCAGACAACATGGGGGAATTTAAAAGACCACAATCTTCTAATGGTGGGATTTAAAGAGGGGGCATTCCATTGGAAAAAAAAGGGTCTTCTAATAATCCAGGAAAAACCCAAGATAAATTCCAAAGAACAAGAAATATTCTCTAGATAGAAGCCACATACAGACAGAGGAGGAAGAGATGGTTTGTCAATTCCGTAGCTTCCTTGCATAAGTAACACTAGTTGGGGATCTGAAAGCCACACTTGCAAAGATTATCAACCATCAACACTTTATTCTAAAGCAAAATCCAAAAGAAGATATTGATCTTATGAATCAGTGTTTTATCCAAGCTTTAGGCCAAACAGGAGGAGGGACAGAAGAAAATGATAGCACAAAGACAGTCGAAGGCACCAAGAATTAGCCTGAGGGGTTTGGCCTCTAGACTAAAAGGTCCCTCTACTGACTCAACCCAGCCTTAATAGCCAACAAAGCGGATTGAATAGGAGCCAAGTCCATGTTGACCTAGAAAAGATCCACTCACCCACCATTCCTCTAGTAATCCTTGACCTGAATTCCATATAAAGTAATGCAGGTATCAACCCAACCCGAGAAGCTTTCATAATAATTTAAGGGCTCCTTCATAATCCATCTATCTTCCCGAAACCTAGCCTGATTCCCATCTCTAATACTCCAGCCTGTGCCCATCTCAATAATTTTCCTTCCTCTTACCATATCATTCCAGAGATCCAACTCACGAAGAAGAATAATGGACTCAAGAAAGGATTTAAGAGATCCATTATTGGCCAAAAATTTATTTTTAAGATCCCATTCCATTTACTATTAGAAGAAAAGGTTCTCCAGATTTTATTGCCGAGGAGAGCCCTATTCATTGTTCTAATTCTCCTAAGACTCACACCTCCAGATTCTTTAGGTCTACAGACCAAATCCTAACCAATAAGCGGCATTCTTTTCCTTTCCTCCAATCCAAACCAAAGAAAGTTTTTTTGAATTTTTTGAATGGTCTCCGCATATTTAGATGGGATTTTAAAGAGACTCAAAGCATTGATAGGGAGATTCTGGAGAGTATCTTTAAGAATTTGAGTCTTACTTGCTTGACTGAGAAGAGCCCCCTTTCGAACCAGCTAGTTTTTTACTGAATTTTTCAATTAGCGAATTCCAAAAGGAATCAAGGGGCTTAAGAGCCAAAGGCAGACCCAAAAAAATAGAGGGTAAAATTTCAATTCTGCATTCAAGAATTCTAGCCATTTTATTCTGCCTAGGCTCCGGAGTGTTCAAGAAAACTAAAGAGCTTTTATGTCCATTCACCATCAGACTAGAAGCCGACTCATAATCATGAAGGACCTTTTTCAAGTTCCTTTCTTCAACCACTATGGATCTCCCAATTAGAATGGTGTCATTCATGAACTGTTGATGGGTGCAAATCATACTGCTTGAGGATGGCTTCAAACCCATTAAGGAATCCTGATAGACCATCCTTTGTAGGTTTCTACCAAGGCATTATGTCATAATAGTAAAAAGAATAGGGGAAATGAGATCCCCCTGTCTTAGCCCTCTAAAGTTTTTAAAGAAATGTGAGGGAGAGCCATTCACTATGATAGAAATGGAAGTCGTAGAAATGAGTTGACCAATCAACTGGAGGACTCTATTGCTAAAGCCGAAAGCCTTCATAATTTTGAGTAGGAACTCCCAATCTACTCGATCGTAAGCTTTCAATATGTCCAATTTGAGCAAGAACCCCTCAGTTTTAGTCTCTGTGAAGAAATGGACATTTTCATGGACACTGAGGATGGAATCAAGGATCTGCCTTCCTGGAACGAACCCATTTTGTTGAGGAGAGATTAAGGAAGGCAAGATACTCAGCATTCTTGAGGTCAAAACCTTCGAAATGATTTTGTAAAAAGAATTACAGAGACTTATAGGCCTAAACGCTTCAAAGTTCGCATCTCTAGAGAATTTTGGGATAAGAACCAAGAATGTGGCATTTAGTTGCTTAAGAAGACATCTTGACCCAAAGAAATCTTTAACAACATCCACCACTTCATCAGCGACTATCTCCTAGAACCATTGAAAAGAGAACAAAGGAAACCCATCTAGCCCAAGAGCCTCATTGCCTTCAAAAGAGAAGACAATTATTTATGTAAATATGATTTCTTAAACATAAACTAAAATATTTAATATTTGCAGAACATAAATAATACCTTTCTTGTATTATTTTATAATTATTTCAAAAAACTCTAAAATGTAGTTAAGAAGAGACAATGCATATGGTAATCTTAGTTTTACATTATTTGGAAAACATCTATCTATATGTATATCATGTGTAGACAAGAAAAAATAGGCAAATTTTTGTTTTTTTGGAAATAATTGGATTGTATAGATGGTATTTTTATCTTTATATAGAAAAATACAACAATATGTCTAAACATACATCTAAACCAAAAATAAGAAGAGACCTATAGAAATATCATATCTGTCAAGTTCATTCTTAGCAATTATACTCCATCAATTGAGAAATGTATGTTTTTTTTTCTTAGTAAACAGTGGAAACCAAACATTCTATTAGATATTAAAAGCTTCATATAGAGTTTTAACACAAAAAAAAAAATATAGAGGGTCGGTTGACCGAATCACCCAATTACATGATAGTTCACAGTATGATGACCTATAATATCTAGATTAAGAAAAAACCAAAAGGACAATGGCAGAAAATAGTAAATGATACTACTAAGAGAAAAACATCAAAGACATCAATGCCTCATCCTCTTAGCTCATGAGAAGATGCTAGTGAACTCCTTTGAACACTTTCAATCACTTCTAAGAGTCGCTCCACCTACTCAAAGGTTAGCTCCTCCTCATCCTCATCTTTGTTAGAGGAATTCAAAATTCCTAGACCATCTTGGTATTCGTCATGCTTGTATTTCCATACCCATCCTTCATCTTCATTTACATCATCATCAAAATTGTATTTCCATAGCCATCCTTCATGCTTATAGTACTAGCATTTTCCTAGAAATAAGAAATGAACACCGACTTTCTTGCCTTGATCATCGTCTATTTTTAATTAGACATCTCAATGTAAATGAATGTAGTGGATGGGTCCTTTGAGGAAATTGTTGAAATAGGTGGAAAAGGGTAAACATCCTCAAAAGTACTAACACATGTGGTTGGCAAGGTGTAATAATTATCTTTTCTTGTTTTGGATCATCCTCATGTTGTACAAGACTCACATTTATATAAAGCCCCAATTGCCATGTAGAAACTCTTATCCAAGCTATTTCTTCCACCGCCTCTCCCATGGATGGCCTTTCTCTTTCTTTCACTCGCAAACATGCTCTTTCTCATATTTCCATATTCTCTATTTTCCTTTTGTCTTGCTAATTCATGACTTTACGTTCTAAAAATTTGATGCTCAAGATAATTGTCATTACGTGCAAATAGAAGATGGTAACAAAAAACACACATAGATCCTTGTATAGAGAACAAGGTTATACACCAAATCTTTTAACATGGCCCTTTTCTATAAATTGGTTGCTCTTCATAAAATCAAGATCCACTCCAAGGTGGTCAAATGCATTTCATCAGAAGGTCTTAAAGGAGAAAGACCAAAGTCTACTACTTTTGAGTGAATGTGTCATCTAACAAAATATTTAAATATTTTATGTTGTGATGGAAAATAAGTTGAGAAGCTTCAAGATGCATATATGATATTGCCTCTAGATAGTCTCAATGGTAATTTATGACCTTGTTTGTCATGATATTGGCCTCTCACTCAAGTGTATATTTTGATAAACTATCCCATTTGACATGAGTTCATTCACAAGAAATAGAAATTGAGTTTCCATGCAATAACCAAGTAATTTCACTACATTTCTTTGATTTATATGGGATAATTTCATTGATAGACTAATCCAAAATTGAATTATGTTTTTTAATTGCCAAAGGTGTACCATAAACAAGAACTCTTTTGTACATAGTTGTCAAGCCACCTTTCCCTAGTTACATTGAATAATTCTTGGAAGCTATTTATATCTCTATTTTAGAAAATATTCTCAAGTATTTTTCTCCTCCAATGCGAGCAATGCATTCCTGTAATAATAATATGTCATTCTATCAAAAAAAATCTTTCACATGTTTTAGTGATACCTCCTCAGACACCAAAATGGTCCACAAGCTCCTATAGAAACTACCAAAAATGAAGAAATAGACATTGATCTTGCATAAAGTTTAGAAGATTTTATTTACTATGATATTTCAATAAAAAGAAAAAGAATATAGATAAACATGCCTTCTATTCACTATGTTTCTAGATTTTGTAGATTTAAAATTAGACAAAAATAATAATTTAAATTTATCAAAGATGTATTTTATTTATTTAATTTCTATTACATAATAATTGACCTAAATATAGAGGTTTCATTTTGATCTACATAAACGATACAAGAAGACAATATTTTATAGAGGTTGTAGTCTATAAAACACAATAGTTCACTACATCACAAATAAGATAACTTATAAAACATGTAAAATCGCCATCTATGAAAATTTACCAAAATCACTAATAAACTAATTTAAAATCTACCTCTAGAAACTCCAACTCCATGCTCAACATTACTAATGTCATTTCGAGTTTCTTTCTTGAATCACTATCCAACATACCCCCCTTGATTCTAAATGGACTCACAAATTGAATCTTTTCAACTCACTATCCATTATTACCATCACTATTGTACTTGGTGTTACAGATCCAATCATTACACTTATTGTAAAAGTACCCATTTACTCATCTCTCTCACTCACAAGAGATCACAAATTTTTCCGCTCCTTTCTCTAATATAGAGAAGACTGATGACACTTCAATGTACTAATCATAACAAACAATTTATCAACCACTTGACTCAAACATTGAAACTTTATCTAACCACTATTTTCATTAACACATAGACATTTAGGTTTATACAACCTTTTGAACATACTTGTTACCCTTTTCCAATTGGATTCGTGAATCGATCCATAATTTATCTACATAAAAAATTTCTTAGATTGTCTATTCCACTCTCTATTAAAATGTGAACTTTTAGTGTGATTCATCAATGTACGAATTGCACAAGGGTGAATATCCCAACACTTCTCTTTTTTATGTCCTCCTTTGTGATAATGAGAATATTGTATCCACTATGTTCCTCGACTTTATTTGTAAGAACTTGTAACACTTGCAACATGTATGCTAACACTTCTCTTTTTTATGTCCTCCTTTGTGATAATGAGAATATTGTATCCACTACGTTCCTCGACTTTATTTGTAAGAACTTGTAACACTTGCAACATGATTGCTATTCCTCTTACCATATCCTAGGCTTTCATTCTTTGGCCTTATAGTTGTCTGAATGGGCTCTCAAATTCGTTACCCATATTTTCTCAAACCTTTGCCATAATAACCTATTTTCTTCATGATCTACAAGCCAACAAGTTCTCATTTTATTTTTTCAATACTTCTAGCTGTTTTTCCACATCTACATTCTTCTTCTTTACCTCATCAAATAATTTCAATTTTTCTTCCAAATCTTTACTTTTTGATTTAGCATCCTCCAACTCTTTTTCAAGAACCCTCAATTTCACATAAATATTCACATCTTTCTTTTCCAAAATTTAAAAAGTTTCTATCAATTGTGAATTACTATTTCTTAATTGCCACAATTTCTTCCTCCAAAATATCATTTTCACAAATTAAATTTGCATTTTCTTTCTTTACCTTTTTTATCAAAAAATTTCATTAAAAGAAAATTAAATTTACGTGACGTTGCAATTTATTGATTGCTTTACAAACTATTTTCTTTCTTCGTTGATTCCTATCTCAAACTAGCAACTTCTTATATGCAGCACTCTACATCTTCATGCTGAATTTTAACAAACATTCAAAAAAACTTTTTAAGAGATACAATCATTTCTTGAACAACAACAGATTCAGAAATCTTCAACTTTGCACACTTTTCATCCAACAACCTCATTGTCTTCATTCTTCATCTTTTGACTTTTTGTCAACCTTCAATGATTTAACCCAACAAATACGATCGATTCAACTTTGATACCAATTTGTAAATTTAAAATCAGACAAAGAACACAAATTATATTTAAACATTAATATATTTTTATTTATTCAATTTCTATTATATCATAATTGAGCTAAATGTAAAAGTTACAATCTGAACTTCATAAACAATGAAAGAAGGTTGTATTTTATAGAGGTTGCAACCTCTAAAATACAATAATTTGTCTAATCACAAATTAAGAAACTTCTTAAACATGAAAATTATCATTAAAATATTTTTAAAAACCACTATAAAACTAATTTAGAATCTATCTCTAGAAACTTCAACTACATGCTCCTTTTCTAGTTTCAAGCTTACATGCTCCTTTCTAGTTTCAAGCTTACATGCTCCTTTCTAGTTTCAAGCTTGCATCACTATCCAATAGATTTGAGGTTGCTTTTAGAATTGTGGGGATACACATTTTGTCGCATTGCTAGCCATCTCCCATATATGCATTTGCACATGAACAATTGTAGGATCCTCCCAGATTATGGCATATTCCTCCTTCGTCCGCTCCAACGCACATATTCAACTCTTTATCACTGCATTCGTCTATGTCTGAACAAGCATCATCACTATGATTAGGATCCTTGAAAATTTCAAGAGCAATGATTATAAGACGTAAAATATGATATTAATACTGGTTCCAATTAAGAAAAATGTGGATATAATACCTGTGCAGTCGGTGCCATTAGGGCAACCATTTCCTTGATACCCAGGAAGGCATCTGCATACGTGCCCTTCCTTTGAAGAGGAGCCAATGCATTCTGCGTTGATAGAGCAAGAATAATTGGCAGTTGATCTAGCCATGGAGCAACTCTGAAGACCGATTCCCCAGTTAAGGCGGAGACCATAATAAGCTTTTCTCCCTCCTCCCCAAAAGAGACTTGTTTCATTGTCGACTACTGTGAAGGTGGAGGGGTCCAATATGGTGGAGAAGGCACACTTGTTATCGAAATTGTTGGTAGTAGAATTTCGCAAACCAAACACACCTCCACCACTAAAATTGAACCATTTCAAATTATCTGGAACACTAACTTCACAACAGCCATAGCGGCAGTATTGTGGATCACTTTGTTCTCTACAAAGTGATGTGCATTTACCATTGCCCAAATTCCCATATGTGTAAGTACCGAAGGTGTTGCAGCCAATAACCACGAATTTATTAGACATGGAAATGGTGAAAGGTCCACCATTATGCGGTTGAAAGAAGCTTGACGCACTGCTGTTTAACTTACACGACTGAACTTTCAGAGAAGTCGAATTTATGATGAGGTAACCTGTATAATCAATCTTCATAACCTTGTAAATTCCCGAGGTTGGAGATATTTGTCACTATTACCTAGAAACGCCTCAAATAATGGAGCCATCATCCCAGTAGAATTGTCCTTCTTACATATGATCTGAAAACCAGGGTAGCCACATTGAGAATTGTTAATCCAAAACGGGTAACTCACATTCACAGACCCACAGATTTCAGGATCACATTTTGCAGCAGCAAATCCCATCAAACAGATACAAATTGAAAATCGAAAAACAATCTCCCAGTGCATTTCCATTTGCCAAAACGCTTTCCTTTCCCTAAAATGAATTGGTACTAACTAGTACAGGAAAACCAAGCTGCTACACAATTGTATCAACAAAAGAAACTATGGTAAGAAACTAAAGGCTGTGGGAGCTAAATAGCAGGTTTCATGGTTGACTGGAGTTAAATATGTGCAGAGACTCGTTCGTGTTTTGTGGTCTTTATCAAATTCCTTGTGTTTTAGACTAGACCTATTCTAAGAATCATTGCACGCGGTCCAAAAATTTGGAAATAATTAATTGAGATATTTAACAAAAAATCTATTTAACCCTATAAATCTCATACGATCATAGTCTTGACGAAGTCCTTTATAATTGTTTTTGCTATCATTGACAACGTCTTCTGACCTTGGAAAGATACCGGAAGTGTCAACGTGTACTATCATGGACGTTAATTAATATAAACACGCAGTAAATTTTAATTTTTTTCCTTATATAATATCGTTAGATACTCAATTTTTCTTTTTAAGTCTTTAATGAAATATTTTAATAAGACTACATAATGACCTTTCACATCGTTTATTAATGTGGATTCTTTTATATAACATATTTTCATCCTCATTTTCTTTTAATGAACCATATATCTATCTTATCTAGACATGTTCCTTGCATGACGTATCTTGAGATCTCTCCAACAAAGTGAAATTTTTATATTCGTTTTATCTTGAGATCTCTCTAGACTTAAATTTCATTCTATTAAGGAGGATAATGGTTGTAGAGATATAAATTTTATACGTTTTCAATATTCTAGGGCTTAGGTAATTATTATATTTATTTTAAGAGATATTTTAATGCTTAATATATTCAGATGTATTAAATTATTCAAAATAGAAAGAAAAGTTATGATCACTTTCAATTATGATTCTTATTATTGTGTGAATAATCTTTGACATGTTTTAAGTTGTATCTAAGTCTATTGATTATAAAATATTGTGCAATTTATGTGGAAGAGAAGTAATTAAAAATGATCCAATGAATGTCTTATTAGATATTCACTTGGATTAGTTTTCATTTGAGTGTTTCTTTTTGGCATTCTTTTTCCCTTTTCATGTATAAAGTGAAGTTGTAAGAGTTTATTGAAAATTTTAAAAGCAACTAAACTTATAATACTCGAGGTTATTCTATGCATCAAGTCAAATGCTTGTCTGCTTCTTATGCCTTATATTCATCTGCTTATGGATTTGAAGTGAGAACAAGTCTAAATAACCATAATTTTGATCATGCCAACAAGGAAATTAATTTCATCATACCTTGCATTGTAATAAATAATTCAAAGTAGTATCAACTTTGTACAATCATATTTTTTCTTGCTTTGTAAATAAAGAAGGAAACAACTCTTATGGTGTGTGACCAATATACTTGTTACATAGTCTATTATAGTTGCCAACTTGCATTTACTAGTAGATTTACTAGTTGTTGCTTCATGAAAGAGAAGATCTCATGCTCCAAAATCCTTGTCTCCTCATCAAATGGTTGCTTAACAACAAAAACCACCTAGGAATTTTATAGTAAGAACAAATCTCTCTATACTATTCCTTGAGTAATATCTAAACATATCTAGGTAGATAAATAAAGGCTATGCAATATTTTACCAATGAAGACCATGTGATGGTAGCTAAAAATATATAAGATGATTCTAATATGTACAATGCAAAAAAAATATAGAGTATAATTTAGTTCTCAAATTACTTATCACTTCCCTTAGAGGAAAGGCACTTGATTGGTAATAGTTAATTTTTTTGTGTATATGAGGGTGAACTCACAAAGTTGGTTCCCACTTTTGCCAATGAAGGAATTTGGCGAAAGTGGGGAGTTTATTTTTTGAGGGGTTTGAGTGAAATAGGCCTGTTCGATCGAACTACCCCTCCAAGTTCAAGCGAACCGGCTTGCGGTCGTGGGTTCGCTCGAACCACTGGTGGATTTTTTGGTTCGAGCGAACCCACCAAAATATTAATACAGGCCAAAATTAAGCCCGTGGGTTCGAGCGAATGGGGGTTCGCTTGAACCCTTTATGGTTCAATCGAACCCAATTCGATCAAATCATTGTTCATTCGAACCGTGTTGTTATGAGGTTTCTCCCAAAAAATTTCAGAGTTCTGAAAAATTTATGACTTCAGAGCTCTGGTTCAAAGAATGAATGAAATAATCTTGATAACACAAAAATATTAGATGATAGTACTCGGAGCAAGGTTTCCAACGAGTATAATTTTGTTATATTTTGAATTTATTATGTTCTTGTTTTTTTAATTTTATGGAAAATTGGTTTTTCATCGAACATGAACTTCTCTATTCAACGCATTGGGAAAAATAAGAAACTAATTCAAAAAAATTCTGAAAAATATCTAAGCCCCAGGTATTGATGTCTTCTTTCTAACAAAAAAAAAATGAATTTCGATATATATAGAGCAAGTTATGTGTTCAAACTTAAACCTATGTCTGAATTATAACTGGTCGGACTTCAAAACTTTATAAAATGAAAGAATTGAGTTTTTATCATTTATAGCAAACAAGTTATGCATTTCGGAAGGCACATCACTCTTAAAAAATGTAGTTTGTTGTAAAAACTACTTTTTGAGGGAGATGGGAATTTTTTTTAAAAATCCTTCAAAAAAATTTGAAAAAACTATATATAGAATCTACAAACAAAATTCTACAAATCACTAATTTACATCATCTTCAAATTTTTAATAGTTTAAAAGTTATAGTTCTCGGAAGTTGAAGATTATTTTAAAATGTTCATCTCAGTGTCAAAAAGTGGGAACCATTATTGTGAGTTCACCCATGATTGTAAAGTCCCTAAACCTACGGATAAGGGTTTCTAAGTCACCCTCTTTCATTGGGTAGGTTTTTAGACTTTCTCATATTATCATGCCTTCATTTTATTCTCTATATCTTGCAAACCCTATTAGACTTCTTGCATTGGATATCTTTGAAGTGAAATACTTATTCCCACTAAAATTAGGCATTTATGAAGCTTGATCTTTGTTGTCTTGACACTTTGTTTATCTAACCTCATGAACCATTGCATCCCATAAATATTTCCAACCTTACTTTTCATTAATAAATTCTTTACTTTAGACCTTCAAAGTATATAATATAAGATTACTAAAATATAATACATCCAAACAATAATCCAACTCTATATTCAATAATAGCACTTACCATTGCATCTTTGAAGTATACATTTCCTTAAACCCTTACTTTTAGACATTCCTTTTCTATTACAACTATTGATTGAAAAAGTTATTTCACTTATAACCATGATCAACTAGAGAAACTGTTAATGCCCCCAAATTTGAATATGATCAAATGGTGAAAGACTTTCAAATGTCTCTCAATACATATGATCCCATGCTAGGCCTTTAACATCTATATAAGACGGTTGGCTTCATTAGTTTGGATAATCTTTTTTCAGGTATATTAAAAAAACATAATCTTTGCTTGATAATAAAGAATGATCCTAATCCTTATAATTTCATTCATGATGAGGTGAAATGGATTTCCCCTTTTAATACTATGATTACTTCAACAACACCATCGCTTATCAATGATGCTTCTCTAGCAAGGAATTCGAATACAATAGACTTTACACCATCCTTCAATGGATATAATATCCCTCAATATAAGAATGAATCCTTGAAGGAGCCTTTGTTGTCTTTTATCCAAGATTCTTCTAAACCAATTCCCACCTCCCCTTCTAACACATGTCTTGATAATGATGGGGGCTCTTTAGATTTTGATACTAAGAATGAACCCTCTCCTCTAGAAATTTCTACATATACACATGGATATAATGGACATGGTTTAGGATGTGTTCAACAAATTTTTGATGATCATACGAAATCTAGATCACACTATTCTAAAGAAGGTATAGGTTTCCAACCTCTTCCTTTGTCAACATCCCCTTGTCCATTGTCTAGTTAATTCACATTTTCTAATTTCAATATGGAATTACAACAAGATTTTATTTTGTCTAACATCCTTCATGCTAATTTAGTTTCTCTTCTTCTGCATAATTAATGAAGAAGGGAACATAGACAACATCTTGGAAATTCTACTTTTTGCAAGTATCATCAAATCCATGGTCATTCTACTAATGAATGCCAAGATTTGAGAACTAAAATACAACAATCTATTGATTTAGGTAAAATCAAAGTAACATGTGATAATGAATTGCATATTTTTTATCATTATTTCAAATAACATTCAATTTCCTACTATGTTGCTCCTCACTATGTCACATTGTTAGCTTACCTATAGGGGGCTCATTATCATTCATGGTGGTACAATTCCAAGTACAATCATAGTTAGCGAGAAACATTTAATAGTATATTTATTCTTGTCTCTATGTTTGGGAAGAAAGAAAAAATTTCAAGTTCTCTTTCTTCTATCAAAGGATTCACCTTTTTCTTTATGAGTTGCATTTTTTATACCATGATGTCCTTTCTTGCATAGAATTATCCTTCATGCAATTACATGTGTGTTCCTTGTTTGAAACGATATATCTCATATGAATAAATATCTCCTTGAAGGTTATGTAATCCTTCTCATTGTCCCTATACTTAGGGGCATTGATTCTCTTGTCCTTTCTAAGGGTCCACTTTTCCTTTGTTGAGTGGTGCTTTCGTACAATTCAATGTTTTTCCTTGTGTGAAGTTGTTAGTTTTCTCAAGTATTCTATCTTATGCATGGGATGTGTATCCCTGACTAAAACTTCTTCTATATTTGGAAAATTTATCATAAAAAAACCCTTGACTTTGGGTCAAAAGTGTGTCATCCTTCATCAAGAATATATTTACCTAGCAATAGGAGGACGCTAGGTATTATTTTTCTCCTTCCTTTCTTTTGGTAGAAAATGTTATTTTTTTTTAAATATCCTCTTGAAGGTAGATGTCTTTTGAGAAAAGATCACTTCTCCTCCAAGGATTCCTTTTACACTTATTGTAAGATATCTATTATTCAAATATCTTATCATTGCTTGTAAGAGTATTGTCACTTTAGATTGGATATATGAACATTGTGGCATAAAATAGTATCTCCTTGGTGATGAAGGTGTCTCTCCTTGTTTCTAGTTTCCTTAAGACATCAACATAGGGCTATGTTGACATCTTAAGGTAAGACATGCATATCAACCTCTTTGTATGATATTGTACTATAATTTTGCATGTCTTAAAAGAGGTGTTCATTCTCAAAAGTAGAGAAAATAAAATCTTACATGAGATTCTTCATGCCCAAAACCATATGAAATAAGAAAATTTCATACACAGTAGGACGAGTGGAACTAGCCGAACATAGCTAGACTATTCCTACTCTCCTCCCTAGCATGGATCACCTAGAAAAATATGACTAGATTGTGATATCCATGATCCTCTCTTTTCTTCTCATCATGAGATCATAACTTCTCCATTTTTTAGTTCATGATTTGATGTGTGATCTTGATCTTTATATGTGATCGCTTGTATTCTTGAGATGACATTTCAAGAATGATATTAGTGCTTGAGGCATTTTGATTATTGTGGTCTCTTAGAATAGTTAACTTGATGTCTATTTTTTAGTGCTAACCCCTTGTGTTGTGTGTCCTTGCTTGGTTCCTCAATAGTATTGATGTCTTATCTCCTTGTGCTCTCACTCCTAATTTCTCCTCTCTTATTTTCATCTACTTTACCACAATTATTTTCACAAGCTCATACCCCCATTAAAGTGGGTACTAAATTTAGCATTGTAAATTGTCACTGGTCCAATTTAGACCTCATTGATGCACGTCATCGTGAAAAACCAAACAAGAACCCCAAATAAACCATGGAGTCCCAAAACTAGGGTTCTCAATGGCCCAAAACAATCATCAATATGCAACCTTGATAGGTGTGATGCATCTATCAAGATTACTATCAACCAACCAATCCAATATAAAATCCATCATATATTAGTTTCAAATAAACTCCTTCAATATCAACATAAACATCATCATTTCCAAGCAACAAATAACTCAACACCTTTGAAGCTATCCTCAAGGCTAACTCTTAACAAAATGTTATCAATACAACAACTCAAAAAGAAACAACTTACCATTTACCTTCAAGAATTACCACATCTTACCACAACAATATTTTATTCCCCAAGAGTCCTTTCACAACATCTCCACATGCTCATTGACTGTCACGAACAACAACATTAGACCATTGGTGAAAACAAAAATATCCAACCATAAGAAAATAAAAGACACATCATGCTCTTTGTTATTGGATCATAACCAACTTTATAGGTCTCATAAAGTGCCCTTTGTTCACCATCTCCAAGTTTATGCAATCATCAACCTGTCCCTTCATTGTAGACTATCATTTCATGATAGCTTGAACTATGAATCACATAATATCAGTTTCGAACCTTCAAATATAATATAATTTTCACCAAATAAAATATTTCATATCATTTTATAACCCTTTAAACATTAATCAAGATCCAAACAATGCATTATATTGTCCTAGTTATGACAGTTTGATAGACCAGTACTCTATTACTAGTAACTTGCAAACCTAAACACATCTAAAAGACCGCTTCAATGAGAATGTATCAAAAGAGGTTTCTAAACATATTTCCAAAAATCATCAAGATCCAACATTGAAATTAAGATTTATTGCCTCTGTACCGAGACCAATTTTACTATCATAAAAAGTTTAGAAAAGTCCATCGTTTATGCCATTATTGCATCAAATATATCATACATAATGAAATAATTTGAATAACAAACAAATCCATATGAAATTAAATCCCATTTTCTAATGAAATCCAGAAAATGATGAGTTTTGAACAGTTAAAAATAAAATTATAATCAAACCTTTCCCTACAACCCTGTTAACAACGGTTTTGAGATAGTTTTAAGAACACATGCTCAAACTCTCTCCATTCATCACTACCAATGCTCAAACATCTTTCAAAACAAATTTAACTCACTAGACTAACATTCCAAATAGGCTTTGTTTTCCATTCAATCCATTAACCCAAGCAAATATGCATTGAAATAGAGAACAATGTGACTGATAACAAGGAACAGTTTCAAGTTTTCCTAAAACAATCTCTTTATTTCTTTGAATATGATTACAAAAAATTTACAAATGATCATTACCATACTCCTCTTCCTTCCTTACTCCTTATACAATCAACTTATGGGTGATCTTCCTTCCTTATGACATGAAAGAATTGATCACTATCACCCTGTCTACAGACTATGTGTGACAGTTAGAGGTTTACATGCAACATATTTTGTAAATCCTCCCTCCAACTATCCACCATTCTCAAGTTTGACCATACAATGGTTTTTATAGCCTTCGCAAATCAACTTAACATTTATCAATTGGTTATGGCCATACAACTTCCATTCCTTGGCTTGTTGCAACTTTTAGCAACTTTCAAGATTCCTTTTACTACTTTTTTAACAATTTATACATTTTTGGACTTAAGACTTTGAAAAAATTAAAAACACCTTCAAATGGACCTAATGACACATTTTACACCATTTTGTGCCCTTATATGGTCTTTTTAGACCATTTGACTCTTTTGATCAATCTAGGTCCTTACTAGGACATCTTGACAACTTTTACAAGATTGCATTACATATTGATTCCCCATTGTTATACATGAGTCACATGACATAATAGTACATTATAATGACCCTTTGGACTCAAAATAAAATAATATCTCATAGGACTCTCCTAGTGCTTAGGCCCCTCTACACCATTCTCTTGACCTTGAAAATTTTCCAAGTCCCTTGGAAACATGTGTACAGTGACCTGCAAGAAAAAAATTGAGTAAAATTTTCACCTTAGTCTTCATATTTATCTTTTTATGCCCCTGTCATCTTCTTTATGTTTCTGCTTCCTTCTCAAACAATCTCTTTGTGACTCCTACCAATGGATTTTGTAGTGGCTACCATCCAAGTTCTTTTACCAAACATATGTGCACCTCTCCATGTTGCATGACCTCACCAACAACCTTTGTGCCTCACCTAGGAGTTCTCCTCTTTGCCTCTCTTCCTAGTCTCTTGGCAACCAATGGACCATGCTGATGAGAGCCAAATATGTCCCATTTTATGCCATATGTCAGCCAATTTCATGCACCTTCATACCCATTTTCACCTACCATGTCTATTGCATTTTCACACCATTTTATTATTTATGTTGCATATGGTTAAATATTAATAAGTGATATTTAATGTTGTTTTGAGGTAAAGTATGGAAACTAATTATTGATTGCTTTTGCTAATAAGTGTTGTTATATGCCTTGGAAGGTATAATTTATACCATGCATATTTAAGGGTGCAGATCTTCCTGTCATTTTGTAGTCAGGAATTGATGTGTATTAATTTGTGACCAACAAGTTCTTTCTGCTTCCAAGATGGTAGTGGTTATAATTACTCATGCTGACTACATGCACTATTAGCTTCTTTCTATGATCTTTTATTGTTACAAGACTATTATCAATGCCTCTGCCAACTCAGCCAAATCATGTTGAAATAGTTACAAGCTTCATCACTACCAAATCCCATGTTATTTGGAAGCTTATGTTTGTTGAAGATAACCGAAAACCTTTCACACTATTCTTATTTTTTGTTGTGACAAGATCATTTTTAATTATGTTATACCAAAGATGGATCCAACACAACATGTACCACTGTGTCTTATAGTAAGGACAAACCCACAAGATGGAAATGTGCTTACTTCAACCACAGATCATCCCATTCGCTATTCTTGTTTTCTGTTATAGCAAATTGGGTTCAATGGTTTTTTTCACATGGAGAATAACATGTGGAGGATGCAATTTGTTGAGGAAATCGCAAATGTTAATTTAGAAAATGGACATATTTAGTAGTTGGAGAAAACTGCAAATTTCTCTATTAGCATATGCACACTCCAATGAGACATTGTAGGTGATTGAAGGTTTTGTCATTGATGGCAATCTTACAATCCTATGGAACCAGCAAGGCATTACACCGGCACTAGCAAGATCAAACTCTACACCAGCAGTGAAAGGAAGCATACCAGCACAGAGGCCGACAGGATTTTTGTTTTAATATATGTTGTTTATTATTGTAAAATCTTTAGAAGCCGACTTGGCAACATTGTAAAATGACTCATATATATAAGAGATCATTGTAGGACATTTTTAAGAGAGATGAAAGAATGTAATTAGGCAAAATTAGGCAGACCTATTATGCGAATTATAGGTTAAAGGTTTATGTAAGAAGCAGAGTAGAAACCGATACTAGATCTGGCATTATAGATGCTATTCTGAAGCAGTACAAGACACTGGATTTATATAATCCATATTGTAAGTAAGTGAGACTTCCCATTGAGCAGTGAGCTCTAGGCACTTGGCCTTCCTGCATGTGCAGGCCCCTCTTGTAGCAGTAATATTCTCTTATTGGCCAGTAAGTGAATATTGTGGGTCACGAATCCCACCGAGGTTTTTCCCACACCGGATTTCCTTGTTAAAATATTGTGTTATGGTGTGTTTTTCATGTGGTTTCTTTTATCTCTGTTTATTGCATTATTTATTGCTTACTAGTACACTATTTTAATAAGTTCTACATGTTTTAATTTAAGAAATTCAACTCACCGGTTAGATACTGATTCACCCCCCACCCCTCTCAGTATCTGTGGGAATCCTAACAATTAGTATCAAAGCTTGGTCCTCTATTTTCAGAAGCCTAACAACTTGAGGAAGATCTTGACACCGGTAGAGATGGAAAATTTGATGAAGCAACTAGAAGCAGCTCTCTCAGACTATGATACAGAGAAATTTAAAAACATCAAACTTGAAGATGATCTAAAGGCAACTCAGGATATCATTCAGGCACTTCAAGAAAATTTTACCATTGCAAGAAACAAGAGAAGAGAACTATGTGAAAAGATGCAAAATGAGAATGATGAAAAGGAATAACTTAATGATCAGATAAGCAAGCTGAAACAAGAGAACATGACAATGAAGAATGAGATGCAAGACATGACCATGAGATTTTGTAAAGAAAATGAAGATAGGAAGAAGAATGAAGAAGAGTTGACTAGAAGACTAAATGATGTAGCAAATGAGAACACAAGACTTAGCTATGAGAATGACTTGTTGAAGATAGATCTGATGCATACACAGAATGACTCAAATGAACTGAGGAGGCAGAAAGAGATCTTACAAAGAGAACTGGATATTGCAAATCAACACAAAGAAAAATTCAAGAAAAGCTCAAAAGAACTTGGTGACTTATTGAAGATTCAGAAACCTAATGGTGACACTTGTGGAATTGGCTTTGAGGCAGGAGAAAGCTCTGGTATTGCAAACACTCAGGATCATAGCGAACTGGTAAGGGAACCTAATGCTTATAAATTCAATGGAAAATGCTTTAACTGTAATAAGTATGGTCATAGAGCAAATCAATGTAGATCTAGAAATTATCAAAACATCAACACACCCACAGGTCAACGTTCAAAATGCAACAAAGTTGGTCATAACTCTAAAAATTGCAGAATGAATGTGAGATGTTATGTTTGTGGAAGATTTAGACACCTATCTAATCAATGTAGAACACATACCAGCATAGGTTATGGTAAAGCTATTCAGAAGAATAATGTGACTTTCTATGCATGTAACAAGATTGGACATATTGCAAAATTCTGTAGAAGTAAAGGATCACCGGTAAACAACAAGAGTTCTAGTTTGAAAGGAAAAGAAAAGGTTGAAGAGGTTAAGAAAGAATTTTCAAAACAATGGATTAGAAACTCAAACCTAAATAATGTTGGGAATACTCCTCCACCGGTAGAACCAATCAACACTCCATCGGCAGGACAAAATAGTGCTCCACCGGCAGGAAGCTCTTCATCAAATTGAAGAAAATTTTCTTGAGGGTTTGTCAATCAAATGAGACATATGCTATTATTCCCTCGTTTAATGATGAGAAGTTGAAAATTACTTCTATACCGGCAGACAATGTTAAGTGACTACTTAACCGACATGCATTAAATGTGGTAGATGGCAAATAAACATTATAAATTTGTGTTTTTGGCTCCATTTCACTTCATCGAGATTTCAAACATTCGAAGAGTGCAAAATTTCCAGAGCTGAGGCATTTCAAGCAAAGAGGCAAAGCACTTCAGCAATCAATCCATCCAAAGGTAGAAAAAGGTATTTATCATCATGGCATCCTCCTCTGCACCTAAATTCATAGCAAACCCTATTGTAGTCGAGGTTATAAAACACCCTAGGCTCATATTTCAGCTAGTTCATGAGATAGTTAAGAAAGATGACAATGTAGTGCATTTTCCCAAATTCCAAAAGGAGTTGTTTTTGCAGAAGATCCCAGAATGTACATCCATTACAACATAGAGGAATTAGGAGATGAAGAAATCAAAAGCATGTATAAAACTGTTATATGTGATAATTCCAAAAATGTAAAACCTGAACATAAAATTATTGAAACCCTAGGATTCATTGAAATCCTCTGCATTCCAGAATTTCCCAAGGAAGTGATTAGGATAGTTTTGAGCAGGGTACATGGTTCATTCTTTTGGCTTGATTCAGTTCACAAAATTACCAAGGAAGCTGTGAAAGCTGTAATAGGGTTACCTTCCACCGGTAACAAACCAAACAAGACAAAGAAGGTCTCAAATGACCTAGTAATAAACTTAACTGGTGCAACATCTGACAAAAGGTCCTTGAGAGTTAATGATGTAACTGACACAAATGTGAGATTCATCAGCATGATTTTAGGGTACAAAGCAACTCATGCAAACAGACTTAACTCAGTTTCCAGTTTGTGCATAAAGAGTGCTTATGACATGGTTAAGGACAATGTCAAAATTGATGTATGTGAATGGTTAAAAGATGAGTTGATTGATAATTTAGGTAAAATCAAGAAGGATAAGAAAGGGACTTTTAGGTTTGGTAATCTACTTGTATGCTTGATGCTACATATAACCAAACAGGTTCCCGATATAGGCAACAAGAACCTTGGATTTGATATACCGGTAGGGAAATAGTTAACAGACCTATTCAACAAAATGGGTGAAAATAAGGAAAAGAACATCACTGAGTATTTTCAAGCACTAAAGGATAGGATGAACAAAAGAATTAGACTTTCACAGAAAATTGTAAACAAATACAAGGATGATATATGTTTTGTGATAAAAAAGGATGAGATCTGGATGGAAGCAGTCATCCCAAGAACAATTTGGGTTACAGAGGTGGGTTATGAGACCAATGATCATATCATTGAGACATATGCAAAAGCCCTTCTTGAAGCACCTAGGGAACCAAAGGAAGAAGTATTTGGTAGTGTTGAGACCATAGAAAGCCAAATTCAATCTAAGAAGAGAGTAAAAAGGGTTGAAGCGACTGTGAGAAGAGGCTCAAGGTAGGCTAAGGCTATCAAAGAAGATGTACTGAAACAAACCGGCATCACTTAGGATGAGTTAGTAACATTACAAACTGAAACTCACCTATCACTGGTAGCTACTTCTTCATAGAATGACATGCCAGCAACATTCAAAAGAGTTGTAAGGAAAAGGGATCCTTCATCAACATCCACACCCTTGCCTAGAAGAACTAGACAAAAACAACAGGCAGTGAGGTCTTTGGTCAAGAAAACAACACCAAAGAAAAAGCTAACACCAAAGAAGAAGAGGACTAAACAAAACATTGCCCCTCTTGACAAATTACTGAATGATATCATAGAAGAAGGAAAACTCAAGAACATAGAAAAGGTATATGATACACTATCAGTAGATAAGAAAGAACGAGTTGAAAATAGTGTCATTTTACACCTGGACATCTATAAAAATTTCTTAATGGAAGTGGTAGACAAACTACCAGATGAACTGTTCAAGAGATTGGAAGCAAGAACACACGCTGTTGAAGAGCTTGATAAGAAAATTAAAATTGAGAAACTACTTGCTGTTTACCCAGTAAACTCACCAAAAGAGATAGATGACTTAATTGCAGAAGCCAACTGGTCAGTATTCTCTACTACACACTGGCATATTGGATTAATGGTTGGAAGAGTAAATGAGATAATAGAGGAAATAGAAAATGCATGGGATATATTCCTTGTTGAAAAGGAAAAATAGGAAGAATATAGAAACCCCAAACCAATAAAAGTCTATCAGAAGGGCAAGGACAAGGGAAAAGGAAAGGTTGGTGGACCTCCCAGCATCAAAGTAAAAGATAACTTACTCCCACTGCCTCTGATTACTCCACCGATAACAACAACTAAAGATCAACCGACAAATGAAAGTATGGATATAGAGGATACAAATCCTAATCCTGAATTTTTATACACAGTTGATCTTGATACACAAAAGGTCAACATTATGATAGACAAGGATACAACTGGTAAGACAGACATGGCTAGTGAGCCACCGGTAACTGACAAGATTGATAATACTGACGAAAAAGTGGAAAATGATAGCAAAAGGCAACAGGAAGAGACTTAGACAGAGACTGAAACAGATCACCAGACAGAGAGACAAGCAGAGCAACAGGCTCCGGAACAGGAACAAGTTCATGTGGAAACAGTGCTACCGGCAAGAGGAAAAGAAAAAAAACCATTGCTTAAGGAAATGGAAAGACAGACAGACCTACCAGAGGTCACTACCAACTTGGTTACTTCCTCCATTGGTAGAATTTAGAATGTTGGTTCCTCCTCAGCAGGTTACAAATCAACAAATGTAACTGAAGTTCTTTTGGACTCCATCAAAAGGATAACAGATTGTAGTTCACAGACTTATAAAGCTATAGATGACACAATCCCAATTTTGAAGATGATAGCTCCAAACTGCAACATAGACAATAAGGATTCTTTAAGCCAACTTGACACTTTGGGTAAATACATCACTGAGGACACAGTAACAATTGAGCAATTCAAGGAAGAGGCATTCAAGGATAAGTTGGAAATTGAAAAGCAAAAATTCTTTTAAGATCAAATAAAGAAGTGTACTAGGGAATTTGACACACTTCTACCAGAACTGTGCAACTCACTGAAGGAATTCAAAACTTTGTATAGAGACATTTGCAAGACAAACCTTCTAACAGCTGACATAGATAAGAAAATGAGCAAGGTATGGGATGAAATAAATAAACTTGCTAACAATTTTGTTAACTCTCCTGATACATTATCAATTTTTGAACAAAGGATAACAAGTTTTGAGGAAGAATTACTTAAGTTAGAAAGAGAAAAGGAGAGAATAGTAAATAAGGAGAAGATTATGAGACTAAGACTGAGTCCAAGACTGGACTATCTAGCACCTTTGCGGAAGGAAATATCTAAGGCACTAATACAAGGACAGAGAACACTGTCAGAGCATATGCAGCACTTCACCAGTATAGTTCAAAGAATAGAGGCAGCAATAAAAGAGAGTAAGAAGTTTATGGAAAGTATAAACTTGATTTTGGTGGATCTTTTTCAAATTGTAACCACCCAGTTACAAGGTTGAGACAGAAAACTACAACTCTATTGACACCTTGGCAACCTTTGTCATTGATGCCAAAGGGGGAGTAGTAGTATGAGAAAACAACCAGTAGAAGACTTATCTACTTAGGGGGAGCTTATATATTTTTGGTAACACATTTTTGGAAACAGTTTTTGGATTACAAGTTTCGAATACACTTGTGAAATTTTCTCATGAGTGTTGCCATCAATGCCCAAGGGGGAGATTGTTGGCATATGCACACTCCAATGAGACATTGTAGGTGATTGAAGGTTTTGTCATTGATGGCAATCTTACAATCCTATGGCACCGGCAAGGCATTACACCCGCACTAGCAAGATCAAACTCTACACTGACACTCAAACCACCGGCATCGGCAGTGAAAGGAAGCATACCAACATAGAGGCCGATAGGATTTTTGTTTTAATATATTTTGTTTTTTATTGTAAAATCTTTAGAAGCCGACTTGGCAACATTGTAAAATGACTCATATATATAAGAGATCATTGTAGGACATTTGTAAGAGAGATGAAAGAATGTAATTAGGCGAAATTAGGCAAACCTATTATGCGAATTATAGGTTAAAGGTTTATGTAAGAAGCAGAGTAGAAGCCGGTACTAGATCTGGCATTATAGATGCTATTCTAAAGGAGTACAAGACACTGGATTTATATAATCCATATTGTAAGTCAGTGAGACTTCCCATTGAGCAGTGAGCTCTAGGCACTTGGCCTTCCTACATTTGCAGGCCCCTCTTGTAGCAGTAATATTCTCTTATTGGCCAGTAAGTGAATATTGTGGGTCACAAATCCCACCGAGGTTTTTCCCACACTGGGTTTCCTCGTTAAAATATTGTGTTATGGTGTTTTTTTCATGTGGTTGCTTTTATCTCTATTTATTGCATTATTTCTTGCTTACCAGTACACTATTTTAATAAGTTCTACATGTTTTAAGTTAAGAAATTGAACTCATCGGTTAGATACTGATTCACCCCCCCCTCTTAGTATCTGTGGGAATCCTAACATTCTCATCTCTATTTTCGCTCATTGTTGTAATAGATTTGTGATTTTATTTATGGTCAGTACTCATTGATTTTTGAGGGCCATTGGTATCGAAACAAACTATCCTATTCTTTACCAGTTTAGATAATCTTTTTTACAAATTTGCATGTATATAAGTAATGCAGTATAAGCCATAGAGGGAAAAATAGAATACGCACAAGAAGAACATTGTACGCAGGTTATTATGCAGATGGATATCATTATTTTCTAATAAATAAAACCTAGACTTGGATGATTACAAAAGTGTAGAAATATTTCTTTGCTTCATCATCTGGCAGCTAAGGAGGCGAGGACCACTCCGAAGCTACCTGGTGATTCTTTTTCATTTCTATGTGGAGTACATTTAACTTTGTTTCCCATCATACTTTGATCGGGTGTGGTATGTATATAATTATGCAAATTGATTAAAGTATTATATTATTTATATGTTCAGTGAAACCTTATCCTCGTTCATTCTTGTTCAATAATATTTCACTTGAATTAGATTATGAATTAATTAATTATTTGTTGTGAGTTGTTATTTTAATTATAGATTGTTGTTTTTGTTCCTATAGTTTCTACTGCCAGGAAGTGACAGTTCTTGTCACCAGAATTCCTTTGATTTTCTATAGATTTATTTTTGTGTGTTGTAGCTCCATTCATAATCACTCAACTCACAGCTAGCACCCCTTGATGGCATATTGCTTGGACAACTTCTACAAGCTTACGCCCCTGGATTGAAACATATAGACCAACTAAAATTCATTATTAAACATCAATTATGTTGCATTATGTGCCTCAAAGGTGGCCTATCACATCCTTTTGGTTCTTGACAGAACTTCCTTGTCTTCCTTCTTGCATCTAGATGGACAAGCACCTGCAACCAAAAACTCATTAGTGAAAACCAAATAACAAATCCTTCTTGGTTAGGTCTTGGTGTGAGTTTCCACTCCTCACACTCTTAGGCTCTTCTATCTCTAATACCAATTTGAGGCAGAGCATCGTGAAAAACCAACCAAGAACCCCAAATCAACCATGGAGTCCTAATCCTAGAGTGCTCAATGACCCAAAACAATCATCAATTTGCAATCTCAATAGGTTTGAGGCATCTAACAAGATTACTATCAACCAACCAATACAATCTCAAATCCATGATACATTAATTTCAAATAAACTCCTTCAATATAAACATAAACATCATCATTCCCAAACAACAAATAACTCAACACCTTTGAAGCTATCCTTAAGGGTAACTCATGAAAAAATGTTATCAATACCACAACTCACAAAGCAACAACTTACCAATTTCCTTAAAAGAATTACCACATCTTACCACAACAATCACACATTCCCTAAGAGTCCTTTCACAACATCTCCACACACTCGTTGACTATAACAAACAACAAAATTAGACCATTGGTCAAAACAACAATATCCAACCATAAGAAAACAAAATACACATCATTCTCTCTATTCTTGGATCATAACCAACTTTATAGGTCTCATAAAGCGCCCTCTGATCACCATCTCCAAGTTTATGCACCCATCAATCTGTCCCTTCATTGTAGATTATCATTTCATGATAGTTTGGACTGTGAATCAGATAATATCCATGCCAAACCTTCAAAGATCATTTACTTTTCACAAAATTATATATTTCATATCATTTTACAACCCTTTAAACATTAATCAAGATCCAAACAATGCATTATACAGTCCCAGTTATGATAGTCTGATAGACCAATACTCTGTTACTAATAACTTGCCAACCCAAAAACATTTAGAAGATCTCTTCGGTGAGAATTTATCAAACTAGGTTTCTAAAAACATGTCCAAAACTTATTAAGATCCAACGGTGGACCATAATAGTTATTGCCTTTGTACCGAGACCAAGTTTACTATCATAAAAAGTTCAGAAAACGTAATAATTTAAATGCAAAACAAATCCATAAGAAAATACATCCCATTTTCTAATGAAATCCAGAATATCATGAGTTTTGAATGGTAAGAAATAAAATTATAATCAAACCTTTCCCTACAACCCTGTTAACAACGGTTTTGAGACAATTTTAAGAACTCACACTCAAACTCTCTTCATTTGTCACGACCAATGCTAAAACCTCTTTCAAAACAAATTTAACTCACTAGACTAACATTCCAAATAAGCTTTGTGTTTCATTCAATCCATTAACCCAAGCAAATATGCATTGAAATAGAGAACAACGTGACTGATAACAAGGAACAATTACAAATTTGCATAAAATAGTCTATTTATTTCTTTGAATATGGTTATCAAAAATTTACAAATGATCATTACCATACTCCCCTTCCTTCCTTACTCCTTATACAATCAACTTATGGGTTATCTTCCTTCCTTATGACATGAAACATTCATGATTGTCACCCTGTCTGCGGACTAGGTGTGACAGTTAGAGGTTTACATCCAACAACTTTTGTAAATCCTCCCTCCAACTATCCACCCTTCTCAAGTTCGACCATACAATGGTTTTTATAGCCTTCAAAAATCAACTTGACAGTTATAAATTGGTTATGACTGTACAATTTCCATTCCTTGGCTTGTTGCAACTTTTAGCAACTTTCAAGATTCCTTTTACAACGTTTTGAGCAATTTGTACATTTTTGGACTTAATACTTTGCAAACATTACAAACACCTTCAAATAGACCTAGAGACACATTTTACACCATTTTGTGCCCTTATATGGTCCTTTTACACCATTTGACTCTTTTGATCAATCTAGGTCCTTATTAGGACATCTTGACAACTTTTACAAGATTGCATTACATATTGATTCCACATTGTTTGACATGACTCACATGACATCATAGTACATTATAATGACCCTTTGGACTCAAAATAACATAATATCTCATAGGACTCTCCTAGTATTTAGGTGCCTCTGCACCAATCATGTTTGTGCCCCTACTTTAGCATGTTTTATCCTCATCCCCCTTTTGGGTTTGTTTGTGTGTATTCTTCACCTTTGAGGCCATGAACAGTCTCTTGTGCATCCTACCATGGGATGACCACCATATTTTAGCTATTTTCTGGTCATGATTAAGGTAGGAATGCCCTAGTCTAGACCATGGATCTCCAAAATGCCATGGTCCCATTTAATTAGGCCCCAATTTAAAGTGGGGTTAAGGCTTTATGTCAACGGTAAGATTTGGTCTTCGGGGCTCCACATGACCATTGGAGCTTGGCCTAATTGGTAATTTTCATAGAACCCCCTATATAAAGAAATTTTATCAACCTAATTTCATATATATATTCAAGCCCTCTAAGAAATCAATTTATATCATTCTTGCATTTGTGAAGCATTCATAATCAAGCATTTACAAAGATCTTCAAGGCTGCATATTTATCATTCAACCATTGTGGAGCAATGTCTTGCCAATTCTTATACAAGCATGTGTGTGTATGATCAGGTTTTTGTCATGTTTATGCCATTTCATACAACATATGTGATTACTTTCAAAGATAAAAGCATTAGCAACAACAAGTGCAGATTTGTGCTATATCTATTCAGCATTTATTTCAGTATTTGTATTATTTAATTCAAGGTTAATACCTATACCGGGGTTTAAATTAGACAAATGCCTATTTCCAATAATTTACTCCTTCTTTCTATGTGTAGGAAATATGTACAGAGCTTCATTTGGGAGGATCGAGGGGATTCACAAAGATGAACAAGTTAACCTTTTTACAATGAGAAATTTAGAGGACCTTGGCGAATATATGAGCTCCGAAACATCCTCTTTTGCCAAGTTCTAAGTTGGTATCTTCGTATGATGACTATAGCTCGATGTTTATGCCCAATCTCTTCAATAATCACCTATAGTACCCTAATTTCAATATTTTCATGATTCAAATTAGAAAGAGGGAATCAAACCATAAACAAGTGAACCTAATCAAAATTTCAAGCTTTTTCCTAGCAAGGATCAAGTCTAGATCTGCTAGGTCCATCCCTCTTCAAATGTAATGGTCTCTCAAGCAAAATTAGTGGTTTTATTATCTTAATTGGTGAAACCCTAATTTTACCATTACAAAACTACCACCAAAATTTATTTAAAGAGAGTATATTTATAAATTGATATTAATTTATATATATTATTCATAATTTCATAATATATGTTAACACCTTCACACCTATATATGAAATATTCTTCTTTAAACTATTTTCTTGTTGTTTCATATTAAACTATGAAATGTTCATAATATAAATTAAAATTTCTTAATTCTAACTTAATTTTATTAAAAATTCATTGTAAAACTTTTCACATAACAATGATATAGTTGGTAATATAAATATCATTTACAATCAAATATATTTACATGCACATATGCATATACATACATACATGCATGCATACATATGCATACGCATATACATATACATGTACATGAGTTAACATGTACATGTATATATATGTACACATACACATATAGATATATAATACATATATATGAGTTATTAAAAGTTAAATAAGATATTTAATATTTGCACAACATAAATAATACTTTTTTGAAACAACCAATAAAATATAGTTACTAAGAGACAACACATACAATAAAAATAGTTGAATTCATTTGCAAAACATCTATATAGATATCATTTGAGACAAGAAAAATGAATAATCTTTGGTAATTTATGAAAATAGTTGAATTATATAGATCATATTTCTATCTTTATGTAATGAATTACAACAATATGAATAACCATACATCTAAAACAGAAATATTAAAAGAAAGCAAATCCATCCAAAACATCCTCCCCTATTGTACTCCATTAACTATGAAATACAGATGAATGTCATTTTCCATGATGAAGATTAACTTTTCCCTTGCTATGATCATCGTCCATTATTATTAGACATCTCAATCTGAAACAGTGCAGTGGATGGGTCCTCCGAAGAAATTGTTGTAATATGTGGAAAAGAGTAAAGATCCTCATAAGTACTATCACAAGTGATTTGTAAGGCATAATAGTCTAGCCTTGCTTTTTTTGGATCACCCCTGTGCTCTACAAGACTAACATCTGTAGATAGCCTCGACTGCCTTATGGCAACTCTTATCCAAGCAAGTTCTTCCACCACTTCTTTCATGGATGGCCTTGCTCTTACTTTCTTTTGCAAGCATGCTTTTGCTAATCTTGCCATATTCTCCATCTGCCCTTCGTTTTCCTCATTCATGACTTCAGGTTCTAAAATCTCAATCAGACGGTTCTCCTAAAGTGCAGACAGAAAATGGTCATACAAAGCACACATAGATCCTTGTATAGACAGCAAGGGTGTAAGACCAGTTAGGAGCTCGACTAGAACTACACCAAAACTGTAAACATCACCCTTGTCTGTAAATTGGTTGCTCCTCACGAATTCAGGATCCACATACCCTCGAGTACCCACTGCCATGGTGCTTAGATGCATTTCTTCGGAAGGTCTTAAACGAGAAAGACCAAAATCTGCCACTTTTGGAGTGAATGTGTCATCTAACAAAATATTTGAGGATTTTATGTCACGATGAAAAATAGGCTGAGAAGCTTGACGATGCATATATGATATCGCCTCTGCAGTTTCAATGGCAATCTGCCACCTTGTTTGCCATGACATCCGCCTCTCGCCCGACTGTAGATGTTGATATAGTGTCCCATTTGGCACAAATTCGTATACAAGTAATGGAATTGAGTTTCCATGCAGCAACCAAGCAATTTCACTACATTTCTGTGATTTATATGAGATAGAATTATAATTTCATTGATAAATTCATCTGAGATTGATTTGGGTTTTATAATTGCCACAGGCGTGCCATCAACTAGAACTCCTTTGTACACAGTTGCAAATCCACCTTTCCGCAGTTCTGTTGAATAATTCTTGGAAGCTATTTGTAGCTCTGTTTCAGAAAATATCCTTAGACCTTTTCTTCCTCCCATGGAAGCGATGCGTTCCTGTAGTAGTAACCCGCCATTTTGCCTAAAATTTCTTTCTTTTGCTTGTTTCAAACGACGCCTTCTCAGACACCAAAATAGTCCACAAGCTGCCACAGAAACTATCAAAAACGAAGAAACAGACCCTGCACAATTATCAAACAGAGAAGATTTTATTGACTATTCTAGTCCAATATAATGAAAAAAAATGTAAGCGACACACTGTTTATTCACCTATGATTCCTGATTTCAGGGTGTTCTTGGATTGTGGGGATACACATTTTGTCCCATTTCTAAAGCCATCTCCCATATATGTATTTGCGCACGAACAATTGTAGGAACCTGCCAAATTATGGCATATTCCTCCTTCCTCTGCTCCAACGCACATATTCAACTTTTTATCACTGCACTCGTCTATGTCTGAACAACCATCATCAGTACTATGATTAGGATCCTTGAGATTTTCAGGAGAAATAATTATTAAACAGAAAACAAGATATTAATAGTGGTTCCAATTAAGAAAAGTGTGGAGGTCATACCTGTGCAATCTGTGCCATTATAGTAACCATTTCCTTCATACCCAGGAAGGCATTTGCATACATGTCCCATCTCTGAAGGAGAATCAATGCATCCTGCGTTGATAGAGCATGAATAATTCGCAGTTGGTCTAGCGGCAGAGCAATTTTCAAGCCCGATGCCCCAGTTAACGCGGAGACCATAATAAGCCTTCCTGCCTTCACCCTAAAAGAGGCTTGTTTTATTATCAACCACAATGAAGGTCGACGGATCCATTATGGTAGAGAAACTACAATTTATATCAGTTTTGTTGGTTGTAGAATCGCGCAAACTAAACAAACCTCCACCAGTGAAATTTATCCACTGCCAATTATCTGGAAGGTTAATTTCACAACAGCCATACCCGCAATAAGGTGGATCACTTTGAAAGTCACATGTTGATACGCATCTCGCCTCTACCCATTCCCTATATGTGTAGGTACCGAATGTATGGCAGCCGACGACGACAAACTTATTGGACTTGGAAATAATGAAAGGCCCATCTTCAGGTAGGGTAAAAAACTTTGCCGTATTTCCAGAGCACGAGTGGGCTTTGAGAGATGTCGAATTTATGAGAAGGATACCCGCATAATCGATCTCCATAATCTTGAAAAGTTGTCCTTGACGATCTTCATCAGTATAATTACCCAGAAAGGCATAAAAGAATGGAGTGAGCAACCCAGTAGAATTGTCAATCCTGCATGTGATCTTAAAACCAGGGTATCCACATTGAGAATTGTTGATCCAAAAAGGGTAACTCACTTTCATAGATCCACAGATTTCGGGATCACATTTTGCAGCAGTAAACCCAGCCAAACAGATACAAATTGAAATTCGAAAAACAATCGTCCAGTACAGTTCTATTTGCCACAGCATTTTGCTTTCCCCCAAATGTGTTAGTACATGAAAACCAAACTGCTACTCAATTGTATCGAGAAAAGGTGAGATGATGAGAAAATAAATAGCAGGTTTCATGGTTGAATTATGCGCACAAACTCTTTCAAGTGGACCTGTTCCACTACTCAACGTAATTAAGAAAGATATATTTTCTTAAAATAATCTGAACAATCTTATTAATTAGATCCTTGCTATTTTGACAATGTCGTCTTTAGGTTTGAAGATACGGAAAGGAGATAAATGTCCTATCATCGGCGTCAGTGATATAAACGCGTAGTATTTTTTATTTATTTTTAATAAGTTTTATTTTAGCAAGAAACATCCTTATAATAATAAGGTTCGGTAAGAAGTTCTTGTTTTTAAGTCTTTTCTCCAAATATTGGCCCCCTCTTTCTGACTTTGGCGACCAGAAACAAAACACAAAAATGGAGTTTTCAGATTTGGAAATTGAGTCATTTAATTTTGTTTTTTATATTTTAAAATTTTAAACTAATGATAAATTCGTTATCATATTTATATGGTGAATCTCTCTAAAGATTAGAAGGAGTAATTCATTATATTAAAGTATGTAATTAAAAAAAATAATCATGTCAATCAAAATATTAAAAAAAAATTAAAATATAAATAAATAAAATTTAATTTGTAAACTACAATAATAATACAATTGAAAGTTATATTTCTAGCATATAGTCTATATTAACTTAATATATAAATAATCATTTTTAGAAAATTGAATATATTTTATAAATTGGATGTATTAAATATTCTAGTCATTATGATGTGTCAATCTTTATGCAAATAGAAAGATCATCATATGTGACTTTGGCTGCCAATTATTGACTTTTCAAAGAGCTCAAGAGTAGGTAATGATATCAAAGATTTGGTTGAGCACATTCTTACTCCATAGTACAATTTCGATGGACAACGACCATACATGAAGTGGAAGAGGAGTTTTCAATGCAAAGAATTTGTGTATACATTACTAGCATATAGAATTACACTTAAGAAGTATGCCTCCATGATTCAAAATGTGAATAGTCTATTCATTTATAAGTATTTTAATGAGGCCTATTTTGTAAATAAGAGTTTCCATTTTGTTGTTAGTTTACATTGTATTAAGAATGTTTATGTTTGTATGAAATGTATAACTTTTATATGTCTTAAATCTTTTTACAATTATAGATAATCATTCTTTTTATTTGAAGAGATATTTTAACATTTAATATATTTAATTCTATTGAATTTTTAAATATTAAAAAAGTTGTAACCATTTTCAATTATGATTCATCTTTTTCTTATGTGTTTTGAATTGTATCTAAGTTATAAGTCTATTGATTATAAAATATTGTGCTTTTTTTAAGAAAGAGATGTAATCAGAATTTATCCAATTAATAGCATTTTAAGATTTTCACTTATATTAATTTCCATGCCACTATTCATTTTTAGCATTCTCTTTTCCTTTTAGTCTATAAAGTGAAGTTTAGAGAGTTTGTTGAATTTTGATAAGCAGTTGGCCTTATAATACTAGAAGTGGTTTTATGATTCAAGTCCTACACTTAAGATTCATATGTCTTATATTCACATGATTATAAAATTGATGTGAGAAGAAGATTGAGTGTCAAAAGTTTTTGGTGTTCCTAGTAGGACATTAATTTCATCGTAGACAATATTGTGAAGATAATTCCAAATTAGTATTAAGCTTGTATAAGAATATTAATACTTTCTTTGTGACTCTATGAAAGGTATCGAACCTTTAGTTTTATGGATATCTATCAAATATGTTAACTTGCATTTCCTAGTATATGCCAATGTTATTATTCCATCAAAGAGAATACCTCAACCTACAAAATATTTATATCCTCCTCAGTGTTTACAAAACAACACAAACCACCTAGGAACTTTATAAGATGGAATAGATGAAATCCCTTGACCTATCATTTTTAATCAATAGTATGGCACCCCATTCAATTAGCTACATTAAATGCTATCTAATATTTCACTAATGAAGATTATGTCACACTAGCTAAGAATCCCTAAGATGTTTGTAGTATGAACAATGTAGACAAATTATATAGTAGAATGCAATTGTCAAAGAACTATCATCCATTTAGAGGAAAGGCACTTGATTGATCTTAGCTATTAATGTTTTATTTGAAAATATTTAAAATCCCTAATCCCAAGCATAAGTGTTTTTAAGTTACTTTTAGTGATTAAGTAAAATTTAAAAAAATTATCACACTAGCATGCCTTCATTTCATTCCCAATGTATTGAACCCCATTCAACTTCTTACAGTAGATATCTATGAAGCTCAACCCTTACCCCTTCTAGAAATTTTAATCTATGAAGCTTGTGTCCTTGTTTTGTTTACACATTGTTAATTTTGTGAGATTTTGCCAAGATCAAGAGCTTAATGAAATATACAAAAAAGAGACACAATATAGGACAAGAATAAACTGTATTCTCATCAATAGTAAATGATCAATAATATCAATTACATGCAATGTAGATGAGCCTGCTTATATAGGCAAGGCTAGGGATATGTGAGCACACAAACATGACATGTGGCTCAATAAGAAACAAGGGTAGGTAGGAAATAGGTGTGGGTAGGTAGGAGAAACAATATAATATTCCACATGAGGTGGATCACCCATTGAATGTGGAGTGTAACAACAAGATAAACACCATAAAAGGTGGAATTTCTCCTACACACACTATCCCAATGTGGCACAAACACCCAAGTGTCTCATACCCAAACTACTATGAAACACACTTCCTAAGTAAACTTAGGTATAGTGTAATAATATCCATGATGAATAATTATTTACACCAACAAATTTGATCACATAAACTATCTTATTACCTAGAGCATCTACCATCCTTGCATCCCATTGCATCTCATTTATAATTGCTTGATGTTATAAATTTGGAAAATAGAGTATTAGAATACTAAAAATAAATTCATTTGTGCAACAACCTAGCTCCAATTACTATGATCCCTCATATGATTGCATCTTCTTAGTATACATTTTAGTATACCCTCACTTTTAGGAATTTATTTTCTAGTGATAATTATTGTAAAAACCCAATTCTTTCTACTTAATTCAAACTATTAATTAAATCAATAATAACTATTTATTTAATTAACCCATCTTATCCCTTCTCTCACATTTAAATAAATATTTATTTAAATTCCTAAAATCCCTCACCCACTTACATCTTGTAGAAACTGCAAGTTGCAAGTTATCCCTCCCCCTAATCATTTCTAAACCCCTTATCATTAGCCTAATCACCTTTTAATGGTTTTCACATTCCTAATTCAAAGGTTAACCCAAAACCAAAGATTGAAAAATCGACGAGTACGAGTACGAGACATGTCCCCCAAGTCTGGCAAGCTCGGACTCGGACTTGTCCAAGTCCAAAGGGCGAACTCGCCAGACTCACCGAGTTGGCAAGTTTGGCATAAACTTGCCACACTCGGCGAGTCCCGTGCCTGGGAATCAGCTGGCAGCAAGGCCCAAAAAAGGCCAAAAAAAATGCATTTTTAAAAGTTTTTTAAAATGACTAATCTTGTCTTTGTTCACTACAACCTTCGCCTGAGAATGAGAAAAATTAGGGTTACAACATCTCAGCCAATAGAAAAATAACACCTAATGCCTTTACTAAACAATAAGTCTTTTTGGCCTCACAAGGGGCGATGCCCCTTGACGCCACCTTGGGGGCGCTGCCCCCAAACCCCTGTTGAAAATTATGGGGGGAAACTACGTCAATAGAAGTAGGGAAAATTTAACCTCCGAGTCTGACATTGATTGGAATGACCAAGTAGATATAGAGGTTGAGGCTGTAGCCATGGCAGAGGAGGAGCAGAGATAGGAGATACTAATAGTGACATAGATGTTCTTGATGTTGGTGAGCATGCCATGGTGTCACGGGGAGCGACTATGGCTATCAAATCATCCAGGACCTACCTTAAACGCCTTCGCAGGGGGCCAGGGCGATAGGGTGCATGCTCCTTTGAGCCGTAGGCTTGTAGTTGTATTTACCTTTGGTATTTGTGTGGAACTTTTGATGATCATATGATGACATGGATTTTTTATTCCATGAGTTTTGTAATATTGTATACATTTGACAATATTTATATATTTATGTTTTTTATTTCCTTCAGCTACAATTTGCATTTATGCTTATGTGATTGATGTATACTTGTGTATGCAATCAAATGAGTCAAGTTTGATGATGTTATTGTGTCTTTAAGGTGTATTCAATAAAGGGTGCATGAAACAAGTTTTAAATCTTTAAAAATCTCTAAATTTATTGAGTTTTTCACTTTCCCAAGTCCAGCCGAGTCTGACTCTGAGTCTCAAGTCCGAGTCCGATTTGGCCTTGCCGAGTCTGAGTCCTGTTTCTTTGCCCAGAATCCATCAAGTCAAGTTTTTAATGGCTCCTTCAAAGCCTTCATAAGCCTTTAATGGCTTCCTTGAAAGTCCTCTTATGCCTTTAGTGGCTTCCTTCAAGTCTTCAAGCATTTAATTGTTTACCCCCCTCTCATCTCAAGCCTTCCCTTGTTGACACTTGTCAACATGTGATTGTCTTAAAAGAGAGCACATGGATTAAGGATCAACACTTCCACAATCAATCCTAACCCTTCCTCAGCCAATTCAATCTCAACCCTTCACTTGCCCATTTTGCCTTTAAATAGAACTCCCATTTTCATTGTGAGGATCAATGGTTTTCCATTGAAGATCAAGTTGTTCGTTCAGAATAAGGTTTCCATTGTGAAGAAGGTTATGCTATTGAGGTTATAATTGTTGAGAGTTTAGCAAGCATTATCATTGCTTCTTCGCATAGCTTAGATTATTTGCATCCATTTCTCATAGCAACACTTCATATCATAGTCAGCTATCTCCCATCCTCCATTTGACATCCTTTTGTGCTAGTGTTCAAGCTAAGGAAATACTCCATGTAGTAGCGGGATCTTGGAGAGTAGGATGATAAGGAAGAGTCATGGCATGGGGAGGTATCATAAGGAAGTATCATATTCATTTTTATTTATTTATTTCCTAACTAAGTTCTTGTGCTAATCTTCTTCGATAATGCTTTGAATAGATTTTTCCTCATGTAATGCTTATGATTGAAGGCTCTTTACAAGAATGATTTCATATTGATTTATACTACTCCCATTTCTATTGCATTTCAATTATCAATAAAAAAAAGTCACACTTCTCACCACAAATTAGCAATAGGGTGGATCACTTTGAAGGTCACATGTTGATACGCATCTCGCCTCTCCCCATTCCCTATATGTGTAGGTACCGAATGCATGGCAGCCGACGACGACAAACTTATTGGATTTGGAAATAGTGAATCGCCCATCTGGAGGTAGGTCAAAAAGCTTCGCCGTATTTCCAGCGCACGATTGGGCTTTGAGAGATGTCGAATTTACGAGAAGGTTACCCGCATAATCAATCTCCATAATCTTGAAAGGGCGTCCTTTAAGATATTCATCACTATACTTACCTAGAAAGGCAGTAAACAATGGAGTGAGCAACCCAGTAGAATTGTCCGTCCTGCATGTGATCTGAAAACCAGGATATCCACATTGAGAGTTGTTGATCAAAAAAGGGTAACTCACTTTCATGGATCCACAGATTTCAGGATCACAGTTTGCAGCAGTAAACCCATCCAAACAGATACAAATTGAAAATCGAAAAAAAATCCTCCAGTGCATTTCTATTTGCCACAGCATTTTGCTTTCCCCCAAATGTGTTAGTACATGAAAATCAAACTGCTGCTGAGTTGTAACAAGCAAAGATGAGATGGTGAGAAATTAAATAGCAGGTTTCATGGTTGAAATATACGTGCAGACTCTTTCAAGAGTGGACCTATTCCAAGCATCTTTACTCACTTCCAAAGAATTACTAGTATTTAAGACAGATAATATTTTTTAAAAATAATCTGAACAATCTTTTTAATTAGATCCTTGGTATCTTGACAATGTCGTCTTGAGCTTTGTAGATACCGAGAGTAGCTAAATGTCGTTATCATCGACGTCAATGATATAAACGCGTACTAATTTTATTTAATTTTTAAGTTTATTTTATTTCGGCAAGACACATCCTTATAATAAGGTTCGGTAAGAAGTTTGTTTTTAAGTCTTTTCTCCAAATATTAGCCCACTCTTTCTGAGTTTGGCGGCCGGAAACATAAACACAGAATGGAGTCCTTTAATTTTCTTTTACATTTTTTAATTTTAAACTACAATGATAAATTAGTTGTCATATTTATATGGTAATTTTAAATATAAATAAATAGAATCTAATTTGTAGACTACACATAAAATTAATATATATATAAATAATTATTTTTATACAATTCAATATATTCAATAAATTAAATTTATTAAATATTATGGTCGTTATTGTGTGTCAATCAATCTTAATGGAAATGGAAGATCATCATATGTGGGTTTGGCTCCCAATTATTAACTTTTCAAAGAGCTGAATGGAACATGCAATGGTATCAAAGATTTGGTTGAGCATAGTCTTACTCCACACTACAATTTTGATAGACAACCACTATACATGGATTTGAAGAAGAGCTTTTCATGCAAATAAATTACGAGCACATAGAATTATATTCAAGAGATATGCCTACGTGATTCAAGGTGTCGATAGTCTATTCATTTATAAGTATTTTAGTAAGGCCTCTTTTGTAAATAAGAGTTTCGATTTAGTTGTTAGTTTACATTGTATTAAGAATGTTTATGTTTGTATGAAATGTACAAGTTTTCTATGTTCTCAATGTTTTAAGTTTTCAAGAGATATCTTAATATTTAATATATTTAATTCTATTAAAATGTTTTGAATATAAAAAAATGTTCTAACCATTTTCAATTATGATTCATATTTTCTTATGTGTTTTGAGTTGTATCTAAGTTGTAAGTCTATTGATTTTAAAATATTGTGCATTTTATAAGCAAGAGATGTAATCAAAATTTACCCAATTGATAGCATATTAGGATTTTCACTTAAAGATTGGTTTTCATTTCACTATTCATTTTAGCATTCTCTTCACCTTTTTTTCTACAATGTAAAGTTTAGAGAATTTTTGAAAATCGATAAACAGTTGGTCTTATAATACTGGATATTGTTTAATGATTCAATGCGTACACTTGTAGGCTTCATATGCCTTATATTCACATGATTATAAAATTGAAGTGAGAAGAAGATTAGGTATCAATAATTTTTGGTGTATCTATTAGGAAATTAATTTCATCATAGATAATATTGTGAAGAGAATTCCAAAGTAGTATTGATCTTGTACAAGAACATTTATACTTTCTTTGTGACTCTATAGAAGGTATCGACCCTTGAGGCTTATTGATGTCTATAAAAGATGTCAACTTGCATATGCTAGTAGATGCCAATGTTATTGTTTCATGAAAAAGAATACTTCAGTATACACCACCTTTATATCCTCATCAATGTTTGTATAATAACAAAAACTACCTCGGACCTTTATAAGATGGAATAGATGAAATCCATAGACCTATCATGTTCGACCAATAGTACGGCACCCTACTGAAGTAGCTAGATTGATGAATATCTAATATTTAACTAATGAGAATTATGTCACATTAGCTAAGAATCTCTAAGATGTTGCTAATATGAATGCTATAAAAATAATAATATGTTGTAGAATGCAGTTGTCAAATTAACTATCATCCATTTAGAAGAAAGGCACTTATTGATCATACCTATTAAATGTTGTAATTGGAAATATTTAAAATCCCTAATCCAAACTATAAGTGTTTTTAAGTTACTTGTAATGCTTGGAAAAAATTTAAAAATTTCTCACACTAGCGTGCCATCATTTTATTCCCTATGTCTTATGCTTTGAACCCCATTCAACTTCTTTTGAAGCTTAATCCTTGCTCCCTCTAGCAATTTTTATCTATGAAGCTTGCTCCTTCGTGTATTTCCACATTGTTAATTTGATCACATAAACTATTGAATCACTTAGAGCATCTACCATCCTTGCATCCCATTCCTAAGTGCTTGATATTAGACATTTGAAAAATAATAATATTAGAATACTAAAAGGAAATACATTTGTGCAACAACCCAACTCTATAGTGAAAGGAAAATTATCAGCTAAATATTTACTATTTACGCTTTTATCTTTCTGGTTTTGATTTTTTTGTAGTATGATATTTTGAAGGAGTTTACAAAATCGAAAGCCAGTGGTATAACGACGTTAACAAAATATTAGAAATAGATAAACAAGGAACTACTCCCCATATGCCCCTAAGGAACCAATTATTGTGTGGGGTTATTGATTCAAGAGACCATACAAATGGCTTCACAAGCTCAACTTCACTCTACGAAACCATTCGCAATGTTAGGGGAAACTTCATCTTGTCTCCATGAGAATAGAAAGAGGATTTACTAGTTACTATACATGTATCACACTTGAAAATGATCATTGTTGTTAGAAGGGATCTTGACCATGGCAACCAAGCACTTCTTTTGAATGGCGCATCTTAATTTCTTTGCCAATAGAATATAGTTTAAAAATATTTATTTCCACTTCTTCATAGGTCAAGCTTAACATTGTTCACTAGCAATTGTGGTTGCAAATTAGAACATGGCAACTAAATCATCTTTATCTATAATATTTATGATAAAAAAATTCTCTCATAAATTGTTGACAACGGTGACTTTTGATCATGTGCAATATTGGTATACCAGTTCTTGAATATCAATTAAAATTGAATGTCTTGAATTATATTTTGAATTTTCTCTAGGATGGCTCATGTATTTTACAAAATTTTCTTGTGGAACAATATATTTAGAAGCCTTGTTAATACAAATATATTTTCAAGTTAAAATCATGACAACTAGCCAAGGATTAAAAAAATCTAATATTGCTATAATTTCACATGTTTTAATATAAAAAAATGACCAACTTTGCAATAATATCCAAGAAAATTAGTAATTTCAGTTATACATTGCTTGCGAGAATTTTTAAAGTTTGGCATATTTTGAGGTAACTAATTATGAACAATTAATTCTAGCCACACATTGTTTATGAGAACACTAACACTAGAGGTAAAAGATTAGATTAAGTATCGAATTATTTGTTATTTAGCTTTTCTCAATGTTCAAAATAAGTTCTTTTCTTCTTATTGGTAAAGTTAACTAATAAAATTGTGCCTCAAAATTATTTTGAAAAAGTATTAAAAATTGAAAAATACCTTCAAAAATATCATGTCATCCCACTACCATTATACTCTAACACCCCCAATTTTTCCATTGTAGTGTACTCTCCTTGATGACAAGATGCACTGGTACTTTCAACCATCATTTGAATCAAATATATTTTAAAGCAAGAAAATTCAAGAATATGGTCAACCCCTAACCCAGGATGGTTAAAGTTAAATTTTGATGGGTCCTCGAAGGGGAACCCAGGTCAGGTAGGAGGGGGTGGTGTGATAAGAGATTCAGAAAGAAAAGTGGTGGTGGCCTACATGGAAGATCTGAGCACTCAAACTTCTAGCATGGTCGAGATGATGTCAGTCTTTAATAGCATTTTCATTGCGAAGAATAAAGGTATAAGGTTATTTATAGAAGGGGACTCAATGAATGTAATCATGATGTTTCAAAGTGTAGCCATATTTGAGTGGTTGGGGGTGAATATCATTTCAAATTGTCTTTGTGTCACCTCCACACTTGACCACGTTGTATTTAAACACATTTTTAGAGAAGGTAATAAAATTGTTGACACGCTTGCTAACCTAGGCCCCTTCTCTAAGGGTATTAAAGTCTAGACAGATTTACATAATTTTCCTAGGAAATACATGCCATGTTAAATGAGGGCAAGTAAATCTATGTAGCCTAAAAAATTGAAAAAATCATCATTTTGTTAGTTTCCTCTCCATGACATACTTTATCATAGTTGGAGGTAGATTAATTTTATTAATGGTAAGGAAAGTAATTTTTCTTTTAGAACTTTTGAAAGGGATTCTTTCTATCTTATATTGCATGGAACTTCCTTGGCTCCTAGCTCTAGGTTTTCTGCAACAAGGATGAGAGGAGACTTAATCCAAACCAAGCTTGATACTTGTGTTAAATTTAAAGAGAACAATTCCCTATGGGAGAAAGTTGTAGAAGGAAATTTAGCCAATTATATTGTAGGTATTAAGGGATTTGTGTTGGCAATTTGAAACAATTTATTATGTGTTGCATTGATGTTTTGTCATTGATGTCAACACTAGTTATTTTGTTATCTATCGGCTTCTGGTAGAGTGGTTGGATTATGATAATTGATCTGGAGACCATCTCCAGTATTCTTCGATTTGGTCCAGCTTGTGGTATTGGCCTGGGTTGGTTATTCATGTGTTCCTAATGCATATCACATTCAATTGGCTTGGGATTTGATGATCTGGATGCTATCATTTGTTCTAGTAAGCCTTTTGGTCACTGGTAAGGGTTTTACCAGCAACGCTTTGATGAAGATCTTTTGATGAATCTAATAAGTGGTGTTGGTGCATCTTGTAGAAGGTTATCAAGATGTTGATGGTTATCATGTTCGTATTCCAGTTGATCGTGATGTTTCATTTAGCACCAGACCCATTCTGTGTTATTATGCTAGGTTATGGACCAGTTTGTGTAATGTTTTGGTTGATGCTCCCGATGCGTCACCGGTTGGATTTATTGTTTGGATTATGCTATTCCGTTCTTAGGCCAACTTGGTTTATCATTGGTTTACGGGATTATGTAATGGATCTATTTATTATCTTTTAGGTGGCCAGCCTAATTGTTTAGGTCCTAGGTTGGTATAAATATGATGTAAGATCTCTTTGTAGATCATAACTTAGGAGTGAGATATAGGATTATCTGTGTTCAAATAATGTTTTAATTAGATGCAGATATTTTGGTCGATCATAGGTGATCGAATTGGGCTTGTGAAAGAGGTTTAAGACCTCCAGTATTGAGCTTAACTAGAACTGTACTCAGGCATAGGAGATGTTATTCTTGTAGTTCACTCATCTTTCTGGATTGTAGTCTGGATTTCTTTGTAGTTGGTGAGGCTCCTTTTGTGATGAGCAATGTCCTCTAGGGAGTGTGTGTTCCTGCATGTGTACGCCCCTCTTATTGTAATCACATACTTGTTGTAGAAGTATTATCTGATTGTGGGTATGCTTCCCAGCGTGGTTTTCCCCTTAACCGGGTTTTCAACATACAAATCTTGGTGTTATGTGTTATGCATGGTTGGGTTTTCAACATTACTATCCTAGTTAACAGGCACCCCAGTGACACACCTAAGATTCCAGAAAATGGTAATGCCCCCAAAAGCACCATCAGAGCTACCTCCTAAAACCCCACTAGCCATAAAAACCTTAATCTTCTCAACTTTTTGTTTAGTCATTTTGGTTTCCTAGATAAGAACAATATCCAGTTTATGCTCTCTAATGAAATTTCTTAGAACATCCTATTTATGTGGACTATTGAATCAAAGAAAATCCCATGAAAAAAATTTCATTTTCTTTTTAGGGAACATACCTCAAGGATGGTCATCTGAGTTCCATCCGCTATATTCTTGCCTGCCTCTTGATCTCTGATTTGGCTTGTCGATCTTCTTCCAAGGGAGAGGGGGTAAATCTCATATCAGCCTTTGTCCCGTTTCTTGTCTTAATAGGGGTAGCCTAGGGGGTTGACTTCAGCCCCTATTTTCCAACTTTCTTTCATTCCGCAACTTCATTATTCTGGATATCATCCTCTTGGTTGATCTAGGTGTATGCCTTCAGCTTGAAAACATCATCCTCAGCCCACTTAGCACTTATGTTAAGCAATGAAGTCATGGGGGATAGCTGGAAGGTAGATTTCACCATATCAATCGACTGTTGTGATTCTAATGACGAGATCCCTCTAAGAATCAAACACCTCTGGGCATCCTCATAGTCGGATCTAGGGTAACCGTTGTTAGTGTTTTCCATGGTGCAGATCGACACCATGTCTTCCTTGGTCTGAAAAACCACCTGTATTTCTCCGTCTTCCAGGTTATCACTTTGTTGTTCATCCTGATTGGGGTTTTGTCACTCTCTCTCATCTTTGCCTATTTGATCCTCTTTTCCATCTTCAAGCACATGGTTTTCTCAGTTTTCCATATTGATGTTCCCCTGTTGCTTAGAAGTGTCAGGGAAGATAATACTTTGGGCTTCATCTACCATTTTCTTTTCTCAGCAACCACCAGTTGTTTAATAGGATTTTTGGCTCTCCATTGCGTTGTCTTGTATTTCTTCTCTTTCTCTTTGGCAGCCTATAGGGAACATTTTTAGCACTATCCCTCAATTTTTTGGAGTGAAAATATGCAAAAAAGACACTTTCATATTCCTATTTTCTATAATATAATAAAATATTTTTTTAATGTAAACACAAAAAAAAAATCATTTTGTTTTTATATTTCGTAAAAGTAAAAATATAATGTACTTATAGAAGGTACAGTCTTCAGAAATGATAAAATATCTAGAAGGAAAGCATTCTAAAAACTTTCCAAACTTCAAAAATAAATAGAAAACAAATAAACAAATACTATACTAACTAAGAAATATTATTTAATAGTCCAAATATGAATCGTTATGATCTCCCTTTGCTCAATCATCAGATCTGTTCGATATCTGAATCAGTGCAGTGAAGGGTTCCTCTAACGTACTCTAAATTGCAGATGGAAAAGTGTAACTTCTGAATTTGTGCACCATCTGTGACGCTTCTTTGGAAATGCCTATCAGCTTAGATATTTGATTGTCACACATTACACTATCATGGAATTTTGTCTTTCTCATACTGCCTTTTACCCAAACAGGTTCCTCCACCACCTCTTTCATTGACGATCTCTTACTCCTTTCCAAATGAAGGCATTCTCTTGCTATCCTTGTATTGTATCTTCCATCTATTGTAGGTTTTCCTCCTCCAACACTTTGCTATCTAAGATTTCTTTGTGGCGATTGTGGTCGAGTCTCGACAGAAAAAGACTAGATAAGCTTCACTCCTCACTAGTTCTACAGAAATAGATTTCAGAGATGTTAAAAGCTCAACCAGGAATACACCAAAACTGTATACATCGCTCTTTTCAGTGAGTTGATACGTCTGAAAGTATTCAGGATCTAAGTAATCCCTTCTGCCCATTATATTGGTGGTGAGATGTGTGTTATTGGAAGCGGAGATGAGACAAGAAATCCCAAAGTCTATAACTTTGGGAGAGAATCTCTCATTCAAAAGAATATTAGACAATTTCACATCCCAGTGGAAAATGGACTGAGATGCTCCAAAATGTAAATATTGCCAAAGCCTCCCGTCTCAATTGCAATCTATAGACGTGACGCGCAACGCAAACACCCCTCTTTGGAGTGTAAATGTTCAAACAGTGTTCCCTTCGGAAAAAATTCGGATACCAGCAATGGGAATTTAGTTTGGATGCATCACCCTAACAATTTCACACTGTTTCTCTAGTTTATTTGGGAGAGAATTGTAATTTCATTAAGAAGCTCATGATCATCCTCTAGATTTAAATCTTTCTTGGACTTTTTAATGGCTACAAGAATATCATCTAATAGAATAGCTTTGAATACAGTTACGAATCCACCACTTCCCAATACCACATCATTTGAATACTAATTAGAAGCTCTTGCCAATTCTTTGGCAGAATTTTTTTGAAGGCTTTCTCTCCCTACTGTAGAAGTTGTGTGTTGCTGCAACTGCTGATAATACTTGGCCTCCACAAGTTTCAGGTGGCGTTTCTTTAGCCACCAAACCAAAAGAGAGGTTGTTATACATACAAACACAAACGAAGAGACGGACCCTGTGCATTTTACCAGATCAGAGGTTGAAATATATTTGAAGCCAGACAATTAAAATAATACAAACACACATAGTATGCTTAATGTTTGGAAACCTATGACTGCAGGAAATACGAGGCGATTTGAACTTTGGAGACGCATCTCGTCCCGTTTTGAAAGCCATCTCCCATGTATCTGTATGCACATGAACAATTGTAGGAACCTCTCAAATTGAGACATATTCCCCCATCCTCTGCTCCACCACACATATTCCACCTTTTATCACTGCACTCGTCTGTCTGAACAGACATCATCACTACAATTAGGAGCCTTGAGATCATTAAACAGAGAAGCTTTGACTCTTGAGCGGCCAGTCCGGTGGGTCCCCGTTAACCCAATCTTACCCGTGCTCTAGTCCCTTCCCGTTTCCGTTTTGAAATGGATTATGTTCCTGTTTCCACGTCAACATCTGTTTTCTGTTTCACTGCTTTCCGTAGACTTTACTACCCCTGTTACCGCGTCAACATACCCCGCAGTTTAAACTTGTTTCCTCTTGTAATTTTTTAATCATCTCCAATATTTTTGTTCAGTTGTGAAGTGAGGGCCGACAGGAGAGGAAAGGAGAGCAGTGAAAGCACCTAGATTGATTAGAAAATACGGAAGTAATTGTTTATTTGAAAGCTATGGATATACTGCAAGAGCGAAAATTCATCTGTGTTAGTTTTCTACTCATGTTTTCTGTTTTTATTTTAAATCAAGATTGTAATCACATTTCTTTGAAGGATTTCTTTAAACTAGTTGGGTAATTATGGCATGTTTATGCAGAGAAAATTCTGTAAAATCATATGTGTTATTTAGGGCTGTTATATATTATTAAAATGAGTTTCTTTGTAGAATTCAGGAATGTAGAAATAAAATCTGCAATATCACTTCATATTATTTGTCTGTCTCTAAAATCAGCATCTCAGACAGTAGGGGAAATATCCTTCCACCAATCGCCCCCATGTCACTGTTATGGTTAACTGTCTTCTATCTTCTTTGGCTGCTCTCTTGCAATTTTTATTTTTTTTAAATAGGTTGGATTTCTTTAAACAATTTTATCACTCGTTCTTTTGATTTCTTGCAGAAGTCTTTTTTGTTGAAAGCGATTAGGTTTATGTTAAAGTCTTATAAGTCTTCTTTTTTTTTTATTGGTCATTTCATTGTTCTATTGATATTTTTGTAAACATTTTTTTTTATTATGAACATTTAGACTTTTTTTTTTCATTCAAGCATATTTTCTTGTAGGTAATGAGTTAATTTTTTTTAAAATTGGTGTTCTAATAAAGAACAAAGTAAAATAATTTATTTATCTTATTATTTCCATACAAACATATTTTTTTGAGATGAGTCATTTTTTTCTAAATTGGTGTTCTAATAAAGAACAAAGTAATTTTTTTTTTTTTCTTTCTAAATTGATGTTCTAATAAAGAATAAAGTAAAATATTTTACTTATCCAGTTATTTTTTACACCAATTAAGTTAATTGTCTTAGGCTAAGATCAAATAGATTTAGTTGATCATTTGTAGAGCTCTCTTTTTTACTTATAATGAGCGCATTTTTTTTTATAAATAGTTTCTTCAATAGAAATTTGGACTATTATATTTATTTACAATATATATCTAATATAATGGAGAGTTTAAAGGGTTGTAATGCTATTGTAGATGATTTTATGGAAGGAAGAATAATAAAGAAAAAGGTGGTTGATGGTACACTACTTATCTCTTTTATAGACATATTTTAGATTCAATAAAATCCTTTATACTTCATTCTTATGGTTACTTTCCAAACAATGGGGATATCCTTTGCAATTATACTCTGGATATACATTTAAAATTTACATTGTTGTCTATGTTAAAACATTTCTCATACATGTCTACCAAAGGACTTATAACTATTGTATTTGACTAAAATCTCCCCTTTGTTATGCTTCATGTGTATCCATACCTTGCTCCAAAGTGCTAGTTTTACCACAATAATGACAAATTATATGAAATTTAGATCTACCCTTCTCTATATGTGTGTGGTATGTGTAGACACCCAAAATTGTCATGTCTAATTAAATAAATATTTATTTATTTAATTATCTAAGCCTAATTCTTCTATTAATTAAATAAATCTTTATTTATTTAATTAATTCATTTATCCTCTTCTAGCCTTACTTCTCATTTAAATAAATACATTTATTTATTTAAATTATCATTTTCCTAAATTAAATAAATATCTTATTTATTTAATTGATCCCACTTCTTCTATTAATTAAATAAATCTTTATTTATTTAATTAATTCATTATCCTTTTCCACCTATGACACATGTCATTCATCTCTTAATTCCTACACTACCTACCTCTTTCATTATTTTATTATTTCTTCTACCTACCCTCTAATCCTAGCCGACCTCCTTTTTACACCTCTCAATCTTATCCCTCCATTTCATATAGTGTCTTCTATTTAAGGAGATTCTTTCTTCATTATCAAACCCTAACTACATGATCATTTGACTATACTACAATCCTACTTGCAACCACATTCCATTCTTTGTTGAGCTCTTGTGCACATAAAATCTGAGAGCAAATATATCAAGCAAGATCAATGGAGATAGGAAGAATGAAGATCAAAACCCTATTGGACATGTAATGGTATAATCTTTGTGATTTCATTTGATTTGCATTGTCTTAGGTAATCTTCATATGTTATGGTGGATCTTTGTTGTTGTTAGGCTAGGGTTTGGTGGTTGAATTCATTTAGCCTTTCAATTTTGTTATTATTGTTATCCATTTTCACCATGAACAGTATGTAACTTTTAGGTGGTGTTGAATTATCACGAAAACTCTCTTAGGTGATATGAAACCAATCAATTACTGATTACCATCACATGAGATTGAAATGGAAAAATGGTGAATAGGTGATTACAACCATATTCACTATGTTAGACACTCATGTAGGATGATAAACAATTTTATTTCTCTACAACCATACTTATACCCTAATGGTGACATGCTGACTAGATGAAATAAGATTCTTTATGACTTGAATGAATTTTTTAGTTCCAATCAATCATGTTGACATTTAAACAAGCTAATAACTACACAAAGAAAATCAATTTATTAGATTGTACATAGTATACTTGCATGCATGTCAAAAAGAAAATCACCATACTAAAATGATATATGATTGTTTTTTAAATCTCATAAAAACTAAACCATTGTAATTCTATCCTAACCCATGGTTGAAAAGGTATCCATCTACAACCTATTTTATTTTATTTTCCTAAAATATTAGGACACTTGAAATCAAGATTTTCAAAAAATAAATAAATGATTTTCACAAATTAGATGCTTCCTTAGCATTGAGACTCAAAATGAGATTATAAGTCACTAGAATTAGTTAATCCTAAGGTTGAAATTAAAAAAAAAAGGTTAAAATCTTTTTAACATATTCCAATACTAATTACATATAGTAAAAATCTAGTTTTCTATTTGCAACAACTATAGGTGGAGTTGACATTGAATACATGACATGTGTAGACTTTGGTTAAGGTTTAATGTATCAAAAAAATAAGGAATATTGAAGGAGGATGAGGAAGAGAATCCTTTGGAAGCTATACATGTCATCTTTGTAAGATAAATCAATTGGTCAAGTATTTGTAATCTAAATGCTAGAAATATTTAATCAATTTAAATAATGTAAGGGGACATCTACCCTACATTGTAATGATTGGTGGAAAAAATAGGGATTTTATTTATTATTTTGGGTTCTAATTTATTACTTCAAATATTTAGAAGTTTATCTTGACTTCTTAGATGTATAATGTAGTAAATGTTAGAAAATATTTTAAGAGATAATTTTGAAGTTAAAATCATAACTCTATAGGAAAACATTAATTGGTTCATGTTGAGAATTGATACCTAGATATAGCTTGGAAGCTATTTTCAAGACTATTTAATGGTTTATAAGAGTTTTAAAAGGTTAATATATTGGTGAATTCTTAGAGACTTTACTAATGCATGAAAGATAGTAACACAACATAAAATTTCTATGATCACATTCTTGACACTCAAATTCTTGATATACGATATCCTTGGATCTTCACCTCTTAATTTGAAGGTAGGTATAATTACAATAATTAAATGTGGCATGTTTTTGAATGGTTATCAAACACATCTAGACTTTATATTACCAAGTGTATTATATTATCATATGTGGACATCTCCCAATCAAAGTCTAATATTTTTTTGTCTATTAGATAGATGTCATTTGGTCTTGCATCATGGATGAAGTCATTCAACAACCCCCTCATGGAAAGTTTCTATACAGAGACCTCTCATGGAAGAAATATATTTATAAAGGCTTGCACTTATTTTCACCTTGGATTAAGGCTGATAGATTGAATGATTTTATTGAGGGAGAAAGCACAAAGGAATCATACCCAACCTTCTTTCACCAAAGTCATAAAAAGAAACCCTCTCTTAATTTTGATACAAAAATAAATATTAATAGCCTTTTAGAATATAAAATGTAAGAATAAGAACACCATGTTAAAAACAAATGTTAATACTGAATTATAAAAATATCTCTAATCATTGGTTAACTATGTTAATTAATAGTTTGAATATTTTTTATGATTTTAATAGGTATTGGTGTCCATATGGAACAAATAACTATAGAGAAAAATATAAAACACCTTTTTATCCTTCCTCGATGCCTAAAACTGGGAAGGGTAGTAGACTTAGTTGTAAACATATATACAATGTGGTTGCACTTGTCATTTTAGCACATGAATCATGGTTCGTAAGCCAAACCAAGTGTTAATATGGTACCACCAATTTCAACATGTGGACAAGGAAGGAATTACTTGTCATGGTCAAATGAATAGTGAGATTTTAAGAACAAGAACATCATTTTTTGTAGCATATATTAGCAAAACATTGTATCAATGGGTTGATTCATTACTATTACTTGGCATGCCTATAGATGCAATGCATAAAAAACATAAGCAAATGGTGCATGCGAAGATGACCATGTTTGAGGGCCAATCTTGTACGGATGATTTTCTTACCATGGATGATACTACAAACATTGACTATAAAATTAAGACATTAAGTTACATGTTTCGTAGTAATCATGCTCTTTTGGTACAACAATGGGTTTTGGTGAACCTCGACAAGTGGTTTGCATATCAGGAATATAGTGCTACTATTATTGATGGAGATGGCCAAATTCTATTTGTCTTAGGAATTCAATTGTTAGAGAAACTTGATTGGATGCTTCAATATGGCTACAATAACATATTGGCAATGAGTTCTACATTTGGTACTAATGCAATGAAGGTATGGTGTGTATTCTTTCTTAGAGTTGAATGAATTTTTTCATACTCAATTAAAAAATAGTGTTGATACATCATACCCCATGTCTTATGATAGTTTCAATTATACATAATACTTGCATTCGATTTGAAGCATATTGGGGTGCCTATGGCATGATTCATTATGTCTAGGTCTTGTTCATATTATATTGCATATTGGATTCATATTCTTCTCCAACGGGTTCACTTGAAGAATATTTATTAGAGATTAAATGCATTTATGGTGGATGATACAAGTGCTGAAATAAAAGCTATTAGGTGTTTCATTTTTTATCAAAACCTTATATTTTTTGTAAATATTTAAATATATACGAAGGCAGAGTATTAAATACTAAATTTTAAATTATTTATGATGCATAAGTGTCTTAGTGTGATAGGTATCTATGCTCTTGGCATGTTAGGCATTCATGGATTAAGAACTTGATAACAATGGTCAAATCCAATGCAATTAGACAAGAGATATTTGATAGACTTGGATAGTGTTTCATTTTTTATCAAAACCTTATATTTATTGTAGATTTTTCAATACATGCCATGAAAGAGTATTAAATACTAAATAAAGTATCCACATGATGCAGAGAAGTGTTTCAATGTGGTGTGTATCTATGCTCTTGGCACATTAGATGTGCATGGCTAAAGAACTTGATATCAAAGGTCAAAGACAATGCAATTAGATGAGAGAGGTTTAGTGGACTTGGATATATCATGCATCATTCAATAAATAAGGATTATGCAAGGAATGAGGTTCGCATATTTATAGAAGACTTTAAAGACACACAAGCTTCATGCATTGAATATATTCAGGGATGGTGGTATAATAGATTGAGTCCCATCAAACCTATAGAAGTGATTTTTAACTATATTTTATCCATGTGACTATATTAGCATGAGGTTGTATTTAGGTATGGATTCTATTCTATCACTAGGTAATATCCATGTATTCCATGACAAGTTCAAGATTTGTAGATTTTAAAACAAAGGATAAATAAAGACATGACAATAAACAAAGGAAAAAACAGAGTTCTGATTTACACAAACAAAGAGTTCTTTATTCAATTCAATCAGAACTGATTACATTGTGCAGTTTGTATTAATCATTACAATTAAGTAATTTTTATAGAGGTTGCATCCTCTACAACCATTTATATCATCAACATGCACTTCATGCATTACATGCACCATATTTAGCTAATTGTATGCACAACATGCTTTATTTGCAAGAACAGAAAAAACCTCAACTGAATATGTAATGCAAAGACTAGTTTGGAAAAACTAACTCATGCAAAAACTAAAATTAGCCTAAACAAACTACGTATGCCTTGATCAATGATCGGTGGATGGTTGTGCATGATTGGTGGATGGATGAGATAAAGCATTGCAATGCATGGTGGTGTTTTACGGTGGAACTCTCAATAACGGTGGAACTAGGAGCTCAACATCATTTATCTACAAGATTAAGGTAAGGATATATGAGGTAATGAACTTATTGATGCAAAATCATATGTATTAAGCTTGAAGGGTTCTTAAAATTCTTATTAATTTTTAAATACTTTAGTTGCATGAGTTTCTAATCATTTAGGAAGCCTTAGAAATCTATTTATAAAAATGTTGTTAGTGATGTTGTAGAGAGTATTTTCACTATTGTAAAGAGTTCTCTTAAAGGCGTTGTAAGAAGTATTTCCACTATTGTTAATTATATTCTCGATATAATTTGCATGTACAACATTCTTGAAGAAATAATCAATCATTTGCACATATTTTTAACAACCTTTATCAAAGGTTCAAAATCTAAAAGATTATGATAATATACATTTGGGTAATGTTTTGTAGCATGTATGTGGTTTTTTAAATTTTTGGCAGCATATATCTTTTGGTATAATAAAAATGTGAAAGCAAATAACTATTAACCATTTTGATGTAGGTAAGATACCACATAATGCACATGCATGACTATTTAGTTGGTTGTCCAATTATTTGAGGCATTCCATGCAATTTCCCCCTTTGTATGGAGGAATTGAGCATTCCTCATTGGTTCAATTACTCCATCAGATTTAAGGTACATCACGTCATGTCATCATTCAAGTTTGCATGCACGCACTATGAGATACCTAACATGTATGCTACAAAGTCTAATGTGGTAATTTCAAATTGTGGGCTATTCTTTATGATAGTGATAATGGAAAGGTGTTACCAACATCATTGTCACACAACAATGATCAAAACTATGATAGTGTTGGAGAGGATGATGAGTGGTGATAGGAAGGGATGTCTTGTATGGAAGTGTTAAGAACTATCTAGTTATGACAACAACTGATTATGAAATATGTTTTGGCAAATGTTTACAAACTATTTACATATTGTATCCATGACTAAATTCAATTTTGAAAGGATTCACAAATGTTGTTATAATAGTGTTTATGGGTTGGGCAATGTTTTCTAATTTTGTGTGGAAAATGTAATCTTTACACTTGTTTATCTAAATTAAATATTTGCATTTCCATGTGTCATTAACGAATATTTAATACTAATGTCTAAGCTTCTAGGATAAATGGTTCACTATGTGCACCCCCTTCTTTTATATGAATGAACTTATAATTTTAAAAATAAGATTGTTGAATGTAAACTTTGTTGCATGTATGTATACAATTTGAAAGTAAATATGGAACTCTAATTCTCATATCTAAATGTGTTGTAGAGAATGATTATTAGAATTTAAATTACACTAATTTTGTAAAAAAGAAACATTTTAATAACATCTTTATGTTTCACAATAACCAAAGTTTATAAATTATAATTCTCCAGTAATTCTCTTTTTGATGGATGTCCATGTCATGTTCTCAAACAATCCAAGTGCCTTATTTGTTCTTCATGGATGGCTACCAGGGCAGTTGCGACTACAACATCCAAACAAAAATTCTTTGTCCAGAAGCACAATGCTCAGCAGGGTATCCATCTCTTACGGGAACAGGAACTGCTAAGTGAACGGGAAAAGCAAATACGAAAACGGAAACGGTCAAACGGTCGAAACAGCAAATTCATAAACGGAAATCCTATGAACGGGGAAGGTCAGATTAATCCTACGAACAGGGAAGGTTTGGTTAAAAGATACCCAAAGTTGGTACCTGTCCTATCATTGAAGTCACTACTATAAACACGTATTAAATTTATTGTATTTAAGAAAGGCACAACCCTATAATAAGGAGAAGCCTCTATCAAGTCATCGCATGGCGTCATTCGAATGGACTCTGATTTGTAAATTATGTCAATAATACAATGGAAGAGTGGGTTTCAAATATATATTTTTAAAAATATATATAAATAATTACTTTCAATAATTCAATTTGTTTAATAAATAAAGTGTATTAAGTATTATTATTTTTAAAATATATTAAAAAAATTATATAATCAATATCAATTTCAACTTATTCATTTTCATTGAATTTTACAATAAGCCTACATAATGACATATGGAACTTAGGTGTTGATTTTGGTTCCTTTCCCTAAACTTTTCAAGTACATTTACTTTCTGACTTACTTTTATAGAATCTTAGTTCTGCCTTATTTACGCATGTTTTGTATATATAATTTTTTTAATGGAGATCCAGACCTACGAGCACGACGGCCTAGCAAGGGCATGAAGCCCGCGAGCTACCAGCCCACCGAGAGCCTTCACAAAGTATTTTGTTTTGTATTTTTTTTATAAACACTCTAATGAATCCGTTTACTTTTATTTTAGATTCGTTTTTATTGAATTTTTATGATGCACCAAGATTGATGGGAATTGAAAGATAATCATATGTGGATTTGGCTACTAATCATTTGAACATTCAAAGATTTCATGAGGAACATGAAATGGTATCAAAGATTTGGTTGAGCATATTTTATTCCACACTACAATCGTGATGGTCAATACTACATAGGGTGGAAGAGGGGTTTTTATTCAAGAATTTATGTATACATGACTAGCATATATAATTTCATTAAAGAAGCATGGCTACACGAGTCAAGACATGGATGGCCTATTAATTAATAACTTTTCTAGTTTAGTTTCTTTTGTACAAATAGGAGGTTAAAGTTCATTGTTGGTTTAATTTGAGTTGAGGATGTTCATGCTTGCATGAGAGGTATAATTTTTTTATATTTTAGACAATCACTTTGTTTATTCTGAGAGACATTCCAATGTTCAATATATTTAATTATGTTAAATTGTCTTACTTATGATAACTTTTAGCTATAATTTTAAACTATTTGTGTGAATAATTTATTGCATGCTTTGAGATATATAAAAGTTATAAATTAGTTGGTTATTAATCGTTGTTTAATTTATGTGGAAGAGAAGTAACCAAATTAATTCTAATGAACAAAATATTGTATTCGATTAAATTAGTTTTCATATTTTGATCTAATTTTAGAATTTTGTTTCCCTTTTCCTCTATAAAGTGAAGTTGTGAGAGTATTAAAGAACTAGAGTGATTGGCCTTGTGTTACTATAGTTTACAAGTCAAGTCCCACACTTACAAGCTTCGCATGCCTTATATTCACATGATTATGGATTTGAAGTGAGAAAAAGTTTCAATATCATTAATTTCTCTCACACTTAATAGGACATTAATCCCATCATAGATGAAATTATGATAAGCTATTCAAAGTAGTATTTCTCTTGTAAAACAATATTTATACTTTCTTTTTGACTCTCTATAATGAACTAACAATTGAGGTTTCTAGACTTGTTATGACCTATATCATATCCATCAACTTGCATATACTATTAGATGCCCTAGTTATAATTTCATGATGTAGAAGAGCTCAATCTCTAATAATTTTGTCTCCTCAAATAATTATTTAACAATAGAAACCACCTACGAGTATTGTGAGATAGAATGGAACAAAACCTTGATCTATCCTATTCCACTAATTGTATGAGACCCCATTCAAGTAGCTATGTTAAACACTATCCAATATTTTTCCAATGAAGATCATCTCACATCAGTTAATATTCTAAAAAATGTTCCTTATATATGCAATATACAAAAAAAAATAGGGTGTATAATGTTGTTCTCAAGTTAATTTTGACTTCGTTAAGTGGAAAGAAATATGATTGGTACCTATTAATTATTATAATTGAACAACTACTCAATTAAAACATGTTTTGCAGAGTAGTGAAGTTCCTACCAAAGAGCACAAGAATAGTTTTGCTTTTGGATGCTTATGTCAAAGTTACAACACAAAGAATGATGAGTTTCTTATGAAAGTTTGCATTATTGTACTATACTTATGCATATTGGCCAGTAACTTAAGCTCCCACTGTCTATGGTATGTTAGGGAAAGTTTGTGAATAAATTTATATATATGAGGAAAGAAATCTATGCTTCTAACTAGGTACTATAAATTTGATTTAAGATTGGCTTATTAGTAAGATGTTGATTTTTAGCATTGCTTTCGGTTTATTACACTAGAGTTAAACATCCTATGTGTAAAAGCTATCTCTTACAACGACACACATTTTAAAGAAAAAAATATTACAATCAATTTTATATCATAAAATATTTTAGCTTCTAACAATTCAATGTTAAGGCTAAAAAAATTATCACCTCATTATTGTTAACACATGTGAATGAGTTCCAACCTTGTCTTGCATCCACATGTGTTAACGATAATGAGGTGATCATTTTTTTTTAGCCTCCTAAGAACTTACAAGTCAATTCAGTTCAATAACAAAGGATTCAAGAAAGCTCAGTTTCGAAAGGTAGGAAACAGTTGTAAATAAAATTGTACACATTATTGCCATTTTCTTTACACCATCTTCAACAAAGAAAACATCATGCTCAACAAATGACCCTTGCTGATTGAGAAAATTGCAGAAAACTGGCATCCCTTTAGTAGCCTCTAGAAAGTATAATACTTAATCTACACAATTATTTTTGGAGCAATAAACAAAGAATAATACATGAAGTGGAATCTCAACATCAAGCTATTGAGTACATGAAACTAATCTAGATCTAGATGCATAACCGTATAGACACTAAAAGAGAGATAGGATACCCTGCCTAAGAAACAACACAGCTGTACTTACTCTTCCCAACTAAAATGCCTTTAGCACTATCAATTGGAACTAACTGTGATATGTTCCAATTAAAAAACTTATTACTACTTCACATGTTCAAAATATAAGGGAAAGAAAACTGAAAATTCATGTTTGTCACATTTCTCTGAAGAGATTTTTAAGCCAACACTTGCCTTGGCGAAATTGATAGAGGGGCTATTCCTTCGAGCACTTGTAAATATAAAGATTAGGATGAGCAAGGTTAGACCATATACCAGTGTATCAGATTTAGAGCTAACCAGAGATAGATCTGGTCCAGAAGAGGATGAAGTATAACCATCCAATGGTGTAGGAGATCTCGACTCTGCACCTTGAAATGGTGATCTTAACACTAAATTTTGGTGAGGCCTCCTATTACAAATTGAAAATCGAAAAACAATCCTCCAGTGCATTTCCATTTGCCACAGCATTTTGCTTTCCCCCAAATGTGTTAGTACATGAAAACCAAACTGCTGCTGAGTTGTAACAAGAAAAGATGAGATGGTGAGAAACTAAATAGCAGGTTTCATGGTTGAAATATGCGTGCAGACTCTTTCAAGAGTGGACCTATTCCAAGCATCTTTACGCACTTCCAAAGAATTACAAGTAATTAAGACAGATAATATATTTTTTTAAATAATCTGAACAATCTTTTTAATTAGATCCTTGATATCTTGACAATGTCGTCTTGAGCTTTGTAGATACAGAGAGTAAGTAAATGTCGTTATCATCGACGTCAATGTTATAAACGCGTACTAATTTTATTTAATTTTTAAGTTTATTTTATTTCAGCAAGACACATCCTTATAATAAGGTTCAATAAGAAGTTCTTTCTTTAAAGTCTTTTCTCCAGCTATTAGCCCACTCTTTCTGAGTTTAGCGGCCAGAAACAGAAACACAAAATGGAGTTTTAGATTTAGAAATCGAGTCATTTATTTGTTTTTATACTTTTTAATTTTAAATTATGATGAAAAATTAGTTGTCATATCTATATGGTGAACTTCAAGAAACATAATCTAGAAGGACTAATTTATTATATTAAAGTAAAAATTAATGCAAATCAAAATATTTAATTTTTTTAAAATATAGACAAATAAAATCTAATTTGTAAATTACACTAATAATACAATAGATTGTGTGTATGTATATGTATATGTATATGTATGTATGTATGTATGTACGTATGTATGTATGTATGTGTGTGGACAATTCAATAAATTTAATAAATTAAATGTATTAAATATTAAAATATTCAATTTAAAAATTCATGCAAATCAAAATATTTGTATTTTTTAAAATATAGATAAATAGAATCTAATTTGTGAATTACACTAATAATACAATAGATTGTGTGTGTATGTATATGTATATGTATATGTATGTATGTATGTAGATATATATGTATGCATGCATGCATTATGTATATGTATGTGTAGACAATTCAATAAATTTAATAAATTAAATGTATTAAATATTGTATAATACCACCACACCTAATTTTGATGCTAAGTGCTAGTTAATATATACACCCCATGTATAATACCGTATCGTTTATCACACTTCAAAATATAGTTATTATTACAGACTGCACATGGTAATCGAAGTTAACTTTCCTTGCAGAACAGCTACAAGTATATATAGTGCGTGAAGACTCAGAAAAAAACACGTACGAAAATAATAAACTTTGGTTTGGCTCAACGTTTGACTCGACTAATTAGGAAACGCAGAGTAGAGCCTGGTGTTATTTGACATTTCTTAAAAACAATAAATGAATATTGACTTGTCCTGCCTTGATCATCGTCCATTCTTATCTGGCATCTCAATCTGAATCAACGCAGTGGATGGATCCTCTGAAGAAATTGCTGTAACAGGTGTAAAAGGGTTAAGATCTTGATAATCACCATCAAATGAGGTTAGCAAGGCATGATAATTTAGCGGTGATTGTTTTGAATCACCTGTGTGTTCTACAAGACTAATATCTCTGTAAAGTCCCGACTGTCTTGTGGCAGCTCTTATCCATGCAAGTTCTTCCACCACCTCTCTCATGGACGGCCTTGCTCTTGCTTTCTTTTGCAAGCACGCTTTTGCTAATCTTGCCATACTCTCCATCTGCCCTTGGTTTTCTTCATTCATGACTTTTTGATCTAAAATTTCAGTGAGGCGGTTCTCATCAAGCGCAGAGAGGAAATGGTCATATAAAGCGCACATAGATCCTTGTGTGGAGAGCAAGGGCGTAAGACCAGTAAGAAGCTCCACCAGAACTACACCAAAGCTGAAAACATCACTCTTGTCTGTAAATTGATTGCTCCTCACGAAATCAGGATCCACATACCCTCTAGTACCCACTGCCATAGTGCTCAAATGCATTTCTTCAGAAGGCCTTAAACGAGAAAGACCAAAGTCTGCTACTTTTGGGGTCAATGTTTCATCTAACAGAATATTTGAAGATTTTATGTCGCGATGGAAAATAGGTTGAGAAGCTTGAAGATGCATATATGATATTGCCTCTGCAGTTTCAATGGCAATCTGCCGCCTTGTTTGCCATGACAACTTCGTCTCGCCCGAATGTAGATGTTGATAAACTGTGCCGTTTGGAACAAATTCATACACAAGCAATGGAAATTGAGTTTCCATGCAGCAACCAAACAATTTCACTACATTCCTGTGATGTATATGAGACAGAATTATAATTTCATTGATAAACTCATCCGATATTGAATTGGGTTTTTTAATTGCCACAGGCAAGCCATCAGCGAGAACTCCTTTGTACACAGTTGCGAATCCACCCTTCCCCAATTCTATTGAATAATTCTTGGACGCTATTTGAAGTTCTCTTTCAGAAAATATTCTTAGGCCTTTTCTTCCTCCCATAGAAGCTATGCGTTCCTGTAACAGTAATCCGCCATTCTGCCGGAAATTCCTTTCTTTTGCATTTTTCAAACGACGCCGCCGCAGACACCAAAATAGTCCACAAGCTACCATAGAAACCACAATGAATGAAGAAATAGACCCTGCGCTCTCATCAAACAAGCAGAGATGATTTATTGACTATGCTATTTGAAATATAATGAAAAATAATATACAGAAACACGTTGTCAGAGATGATTTTATTGACTATGCTATTTAAAATATAAAGAAAAGTTATATACAGAATCACTACTCACCTATGAGTCCAGATATGAGGGTGGTTTTGGATTGTGGGGATAGACATTTCTTCCCATTTGTAAAGCCATCTCCCTTATATCCATGCGCACATGAACAATTATAGGAGCCTGCCAAATTAAGGCATATTCCTCCTTCCTCTTGTCCAACGCACATATTCAACGTTTTATCACTGCACTCGTCTATATCTGAACAGCCATCATCACTATGATCAGGATCCTTGATATTTTCAAGAGCAATGGTTATAACATAAAAAACAAGATATTAATAGTGATTCCTATTAAGAATAGTGCAGAGATAATACCTATGCAATCAGTGCCATTCAAATAACCATTTCCTTCATACCCAGGAAGGCATTTGCATACGTGCCCTTTTTCGGTAGGTGAGTCAATGCATTTTGCGTTGATGGAGCAAGAATAATTGGCAGTTTCTTTAACCATGGAGCAATTCTGACTGCCGATACTCCAGTTAAGGCGGAGACCATAATAAGCCTTCCTGCCTTCTCCCCAAAAGAGGCTTGTTTCATTGTCTACTACGGTGAAGGTGGAGGGGTCCAATATGGTGGAGAAGCCACACTTCTTCTCATAATTGTTGGTAGTAGAATTGCGCAACCTAAACACACCTCCACCAGTGAAATTAAACCACTTCGAGTTATCTGGAACGCTAACTTCACAACAGCCATAGCGGCAGTATGGTGGATCACTTTGAGGCTTACAAAGCGATACACATCTAACATCGCCCAAATTCCCGTATGCATAAGTACCGAATGTCTTACAGCCAATAACCACAAATTTATTAGACATGGAAATGGTGAAAGGCCCACCATTAGGTGGCTGAAAGATTCTTGATTCACTGCTGTTTGTCTCACACGATTGGAGTTTCAGAGAAGTCGAATTGATCATCAGATAACCCATATAATCTATCTTCATAATTTCATACTGGTGAGGTGGAAGAAACTTGTCAGTATGGTTACCTAAATAGGCAGTAAAGAATGGAGCTTGCATCCCAGTAGACCTCTTCTTCCTGCATTTGATCTGAAAACCAGGGTATCCACAATCAGAATTTTTAATCCAAAAAGGATAACTCACATTCATAGAGCCACAGATTTCAGGATCACATTTCGCAGCACTCAACCCCACCAAGCACATGCAAATTAAAAAGCAAACCAACACTCCAAAATGCATTTGTGTTTGCCAATATTTCCCTCTTCCCCAAATGAGTTGTTGGCAATGGGAACTTGCTACTCAATTATAACAAGACAAGAAAAGATGGTAAGAAACTAAAAAGGCTGTGGGAACTATATAGCTGCTTAATGTTTGACTGGGTGTAACACACACTGTTCTTGTTTTGTGGGCTGTATAAAATACTTAGCGTTTGTAGACTGGACCTGTTCCAAAGCATCATTGCAGACGCGTTCAAAATATTGCGAATAATCAATTGATTAAAGCTAATTCAAAAAATAAATTAAAAAATTCTTTAGATATGACCATAGACTGGAGATAGTTTTTTCACAATGTCGTGTTGAGCTACATCAAGTAGTAATTTTTGTTTCAGTTTTAAGTTCTCTTTGATTTCAACCAGACAATAACGTTAATAGTAAAGTTCGGTAATAAGTTCTCAACTCTTTCAACAAATACTGCCCTACGGAAAAGTCAGAAGAGGAAGTTTTATAATAGAAAAACATGACAAGCGCGATATATATTCAGATGCGATTCCAATTATATCTATTCAGCATTCGAGGTACATATTTGACTATATTTATCAATTAAATGAAATTTTAAATTATATTATATTTTGAATTTTAATCAATTAATAAATGATTTAATATATATTTAAGAGGTTAGGTATTTAATATATAAAATAATTAAATTTGATTATTATATTTAAAAAATTGATTTTGAAAAGATTTAATTATTTTAAAATGTGAATAAATAACTTAAATATTTTAATAAAATGAAATCTTAGATCTGAAAATTGAGTCATTTAAATTTGTTTGTTCTATCTTAAAATTGTTAACTAGATGATAAAATAACTCGTGTATCTATATGGTTAGTATGTCTAAAAGAAACTAATCTAAAATTATATATATATATATATATATATATATATATATAGACACACACACACACACATACACATACACATACACATACACATACACATACACATACACATACACACACACACACACACACACACATATATATATATGTGTGTGTGTGTGTGTGTGTGTGTGTGTGTGTGTGTGTGTGTGTATCTATGGGTGGCTGCAAGAAGTTGAGTCCCACTTTTGGACAAAAAGTGGAAGTGTTTTCTCTGTTTCTCAAATTTTTTGTCCATTGATGTCAAAATTTGATGCACTTAGAGATTGAATCTCAAAAAACTTCAGTAATAGAAAATATAATGCTCAAAGTCTACTTTTCAAATATGTAATTTATTTTAATACTCACATGCTAGAAATCCCTTTTTAGTAGGCATGTTTAAAAACCAGTTTTTCAAAATGCCTATTTCAGGACCATACCACACGTGTACGACCACCCTTTTTTGATGCAAATAAATGAATTTTTGCAAATCCTTCTGGGAAATGATACCTAAGACACCAAATATTGATGAGAATATTTTTTTATTAAATATTTATTTTTTTATTAATTTTTAACTAACAATAAAGTATATTTTCAAAACATCGGGTGTATGACCACCATAATTTGATGAAAATTTCATATTTTTCAATTTTTTTTTAATATTCAAAATAATTGTATGTAGATTGATGTCATATAATTTATTTTTCTAAAAACCTAAAAAAAAAAGGTTATTAAAGTTTTAGTGAACCTTGGTATTTTAGGTTTAGGTTTCACTTTTGATTAATAAATAATACAAAAATAGTAAAAGTAATCTTATCACTATGAAATATACATTTCTGAAATCAGGACGCTTAAAACTCTAATGGGTTTTTGTTTCGTCAAAAAATTCAATCAGAAAGGCCCTCAAAAAGTTAGGCCAAGGTAGAAATCTAATGTTGTTTTACCTTAGTCATTTTTTTGGAGGTCCAAGCATAGGCTTGGTCCCACCAAGTCTATCACGAAGCAAAAAACAAAGCTAAGGGTTGTTTCCCACCCCTAATTTTAACAAAAGGGAGCCCATTTTTTAAATTCAAAAAATGGGGGCCTGTTTCGCTTTGTACCGTTGAAAGCGAAACGAGCGCTTGTTTCATTCAATAATGGGCACCTGTTTTTGAAAAGATCCGTAGGGCCAAAATCTGGCCCACAAGCACAAATCCCAATGATTGAATGATTTTTCAATCATTCCCTGACAGGTACGATTTGCAAAGAGAATGTTTGATTAATCATTCTCTTTGTTTGTCTTGTTGTCGATTTGATAAGGAGATCGATTCAAATTCAAATTTTGGTGTAGCCATGGGATCAAATCAGCCCAGGAAGAGGCAAAGGAAGGTTCTGACAACTGAGGAGATTGCAGTAAATAGGGAGAAGGAGGAAATGCATCAACGAGAGAGAAGATCAAGAATGAGAGAAGGAACTTCAAGTTCCACAATCATTTTAGAAGAGGAGAACATCAATGAGACCATAAATGCTGACGAAGGAAACACAATAGAACCATTTAATTCAGGCGCATCTTCTAATCCATTATTGGATACATGTATGTCTTCATAGCCCTATGTTTTTTTCTCATGAAGAAATTGGTGATTTAGTAGAAGCAGGTTACTTATTAAATAAAATTCTAATTGAAAATCAAACCCCAAATGAAATTAGAACTCAAGTTGAAACTGAAATTGAAATCCAAATTGAAACCCCAAATGAAACTAGATCTCAACTTGAAACTGAAATTGAAGCCGAATTTGAAACTCCAAATGAAATTGAAAATCCACCTGCAACTAAAACCAATAATGTGTATGTAGACATGGAAACACCAATTTAAAATGAAACATGTTTGAATGATAATCAAATGAATGAAAATTTTGAAATTAAAAGTGATGTACTAGACAACCTTCCTGGCTTGGTTTCGTGGAGACAGATTAGGACACATGCAAATAGATTTTTTAGACTTTTTTTCTATAATAAGAAATTTGGGTTTCAATATCAATTAATGGTACAACTAATTAAAATGACTATAATGCAAAAAGTGATGAAGAAGTTAGGCTTTTATGTCAAACCCAAGAAGAAGGACGAGTCTTTAAAACAAGTTGTATCGACTGTTGCTAGCGCCTTTGATACAATTGGAAAGAAAAGTCATTCTAAAGATAAAAATGCGGCACGACGGGCAATAACAACAACTTTAGTAAGCCAAATAACTTCTAATAAAATAATGATGAGTAACATAAGTGGATATCTTAATATTCATCGCAAAACTTTGTCAAGAGCTGTAAAAAGAAGAGTTAATTTTGAAAGTGATCCGGCAAACAAATTGTGGAATTTTAGTGGTAGACTACCAAGGTCTGATATGAAACTTACTGGTGGAGTCAAAAATTTGATTGAAAAATTCTGGCACGATAATACGAGAGTATCACCTAATGTTAGAGATGTTCTTAAATTAAGAGTTGGGTCAAAAATTCATGATCCACATCCAAAACACCTATTGGACATGACTCAAACTAAATTGTATAAAAAAAATTTGGATGATAAGGTGTTGACTATTAGCATTTGTCAAAGGTCTTTTGAAAAGTGTAAACCTTGGTATGTTCGAATTAACAAGGAAAGAGTCACATGTTGTTGCAAAACTCATGTTCAATTTCACTACCATTATGATGCATTTTGATATATATGTGTTACCATGCATAGTAATGGAATGTTCCAAGAATGTGGTATAAATATACCACCTGAAACTATAAAGGAGTTTATTTCAAGTTTGTTTTGCAACCCACTAAATGAACAAAATTTTCTTTTCAACACATGTGTTTTTGGTGTCTGTGATATATGTGGCAATCTTGTATTGTTGGATGAATGTTTGCATGAAAATCTTTCAAATGATTTTGGACAACAATTAGTTGATGTTAAAAGATTTAAAACTATTGAGTATCCACTGAAGGATGGAAAGGTTGGAAAATGATGCGATCTAATCATTGAAAAAGTTAGTGTTCATGCATTTATGAATGCATTCAAGAGTAACATCGTACCTAAATATGTTAAACACACTCAAAATGCTAGATGGCTCGATGGTCAGTTTCGATTATGTAAGGATACATTTCCTATTGGTAGTATACTTTCAATTTTTGACTTTGTAGAGAACTACACGCTTGCACCACAAGATGAGGTCCAATCACCAAACTACAATTTAGTGCAAGTATCGATTTTTGTCCATATTGTCTATAGGCATGCACTAGATAGTACAGAAGAGGATCACAAAATTTTGAGAGAGTACCATTTCTATATGAGTGATAATAAATTACACTCATCTGAGTTTGTCCAGTTTTGTTTCAAGACCTTTTTTCAGAATTTGAGGGAGAGAGAAATTCAGATGAGACAACATCTAATATGGTCTGATAATTACACAAGGCAATTTAAGAATGCTAGAATATTTTATTGGTTGAGTAGGATTCATAAGAAAACTAATATCGAACACATGTGGAGTTTTTTTGAGGCTGGACATGGGAAAGGAGAAAATGACGATATCGGTGCATGTGTTAAGAGAGCCATTTGAAAAGAGCAACTCAAATTCGAGGAAAAGGCTAAATTTTAAAATGCAAGTGCAATTGTAGATTGGTGTAGTGCAAATTTATCCATAGGATCAAGTCATAACTCTACAATTAGACGTTTCTTCTGGCTAGTTAAAGAGGAGAATATCCTTCCAAGATATGATTGTGATACAATCAATGGGTCAGCTAGATGGCATTCATTTAAGAGTTCTAATTCTAACACTTGGACTATATGGACTAGAGAGCTTGCATGTTTTTGTCAATTTTGTGTTGTAAATGAATGAGAAGAATGCGAGAATACGGAATGGGTCGAAGAATGGCAACAAAAATCCTTAACACCTACTAAGACACAATATGAAGATGTTCGAAGAAATGAAGACCCCGATCATGCATTTGCATCAGAAGATTATGATCATGTTTCAGATCTCATACAACCTGGTAATTTAATTCAATTTATTGTTTATAACTTTAAATTATATATTATTGTGTATTGTCATATAATTTATGATTTCATATTTGAATTATAAATTCTAACAAGTTTTATTTCTACATGTACTTAAATTTGTTTTCTAGGAAATGTGTATGATATTGTTGCACCTGAGGATAATGATGAGCAGGTTGAGTATTGGCTAGCTAGATGTGTAGAACCTAAGAAAAAGTTGATATGTGATCAAGTAGATGATGACGGTTTTTCAGTATCTAGTTGGGTATGTTGTGGTAGTTGGTACATGGCTACACAAATACTTAATAAGAAGGAATGTCTTACTAGCTTATGAAGACTATCAATCAGAAAAGAAGATTATACACTATTCTCATTTAGTGGTGGCAACAAACATCAAATTAGAAAGATACAAAGGTAGACCTGCTAATAAGGTATTGTGGGCACTTTAAGTAGAAGAGAATGAGGCAATCATAGATGCATTATAGAAGAGAGAGGATGCGAATGGTATATTAGGTTGAATCAAATTTATATGCATGTAAGTTTGCATTACTTGTGTGAACTCTTTCATATTTAATCATGATAATTGTTTTTCTTTGTCCCTTTAACATTGTATTCGTTATCTTCTTCTTAATGTTATTTTATGCACATTGTAATTGCGTTACAATTGAATTCTAAATTTTTATGATATATTTATTTTATCGCAATCTCTTCATAGATTAATTGTAAGTTCAAAGATAGAATTATGTCTTAAATATGACAACTCTATATTTATCATTGTATGACAAATCTATATTTATAGTGTGCTTTTTTATTTTAGTACCATGAAATCCATGCTTTTCATACCACTACTATCCTCACTAATAAACCATCAATACACTAGTAAAGTAGTGTGGTCAACTTAAGAGGAAAGTCGATACTATGTTTGTAGCTTCCTTTACTTATTTCAATGTAATTATTCCATATAGCAGGGATTCCTTTACTTATTCCAACCCTTCAAAATGTCAAAAGAATTATGCATATCAAAAAAAAATTGACAAGAAAGAATCTATGTCTACTTCCTTTCAAATCATTGAATAATGTTATTCAAACCTTCCTAATAATTTGGTTAGCCTTAGTTCCATCAATCCAGTGGATTCCTCTATGAGATTCATTTATAATTAATAATCCTTTTATAATTTTCATATCAAATTTATATGCATGTAAGTTTGTGTTACTTATGTGAACTCTTTTAAATATTTAATCATGATAATTTTTTTTCTTTGTTCCTTTAACATTGTATTTGTGTACATTTGATACAATTTTGGTTTCATAAACAACATTATATTAGTTATCTTATTATTAATGTTATTTTGTGCACATTGAATTATAAACTATTGCACTATAAGATGATCAATCACAATGTTAAAATATAAAGTCATAAATAGATCACATAACAAGTCATAAATGAAAAGTCCTATATACAATCACATAACAATTCCTGATGACATAATAACAAGTCTTGAAAAAATAATAATAAGGAAATGACATTAAAACAAGTCCAAATAACATAATAACAAAACAATGTATCACATATATAATCACTAGAGTGCGCCAAATCACGTAACACGACCTGATATCATAATAGCAAGGAAATGACATAATAAAAAGTCCTATATATAATCACATAACAACAAGTCCTATATATAATCACATAATAACAAGTCCCAGGATAACATAACAAGTGCCATCATAAAAAGTCCACAATACAATAACATGACATGATCTAAAATATACAATCTAAGAACTCCCGTGCATCTCATTTGCAGTCCTCTTCACTTCATGTGAAGGTGGCTGAGATGAATCATCCTGCTGCACGTGGTCCTGAGATGCACCATCCTATGTCTGTGTAGTATCAGTGTCTCCACCCTCCTGTGCAGTATCAGTGACTCCAGCCTCCTATGCAGTATCAATGTCTGCACCCTCCTGTACATTATTAAAATATTTTACATGAGAATAAGATTTAACATGAGAAGAAGTTACTTGCATAATTCACTTATAAAGTAATTAAATACTAAAATTTTTAAAATAAATTACCATATGATCATGCTCTACAATGCCCTCACTGGTATGGGGAGGTCCACTATCATGAACAAGAAAAGTGGCTGTAGTGAAGTCCTGCAAAAAAAAACATTGTACATCAATTTTGATAATCCCTATAAAAGCCAGGTACACAGTATAAACAAATTAGAAATTATTTTTCTAATCATCACCTCAAATGATAATGTTGATGATTGCATCTGGCTCAATCCCATTGCCATACCAATACTGGTAGTGGTATGGACCTGAACAACATATATAAAGCATGATTCAAACTTGTATATATACATAAATTATAAAGTATATATATAGACTATAAGATTATCACAGAAAAGCATACATGTGATGTAGGCAAAGTAACTAATGGTTGAAGGCGTACATGTGATGCACCATCAAACAATCCAGAAGCCTACAATTGCAAAAAATAATGAACATGAATCAAAGTTGTACATAAATTAGTAAGCATGTAAACACTTCAAATTAATGGATGAAAAACATACTAGTGGTATATGAGGTTGAGCCTTAGTGGTCCACGGGTCACGTGAAGAACTACCCACCTTAGTGCTACATGAAGCACCCTACAAAATTGAAAAAACATATCATATGTACATCATTACATTAAAAAATTTATTGTTTATTTTAAATGTACATATCTATACAATGTATCTAGATGAAAGTGCATATCATAAATGGGGCACCAACATCTCTAGGTATTGAGGTAACATGTTGTTAGTTCCTCAATGATGTGGTATGATCCATCCTCTATTCAGAAAAAAATGAATCATGTTATGGTTCATATGTGTATATATAAGGAATTTAATATTGCACTGTAAATTATACAAATTAATTTGTACCTCTGTAGGCTGATCATCATCTTCCCATAGGAGATCAACATATGAAGAGATGACATCAGCACGTGCAGCCTCCTCGACATCATCATAACCACCATGGGCAGCATCATCATCATCATAATCACCATCTCCTCTAGGGGTAGCCTCACTCTATGGACCCCTACATACATCCCCACAACTCGTGCAAACATGTGCTAAGCTGGGGGCATCCCTCACCTCCCGCAACTGCTGTACCAAATTGCCTGACAAGGCATTCAATGAACCTAGAGCAGAATCCACTGCTCAATGATGGGCAGGTGCTAGAACAACTGGTGATGGAAGAGGAACCAATGGATCATCGCGCACACGGTTTCTAACCCTATTGCTCAATTTTGCTTCTGGCCTATCTTGGGGCATGCCTCTCCCAACCCCCTAAAATGATCTAATATCAAAGTAATTGGGCTTTTTGCCCAATTCAAATTCAGTCCATAATTTCTTCAAAAAATACATCAGGACCTCATGATTGGAGTGTGGTGGATGGCCAAAGAGCATCCACCACCGCTCCCAAAAGTGGCTAGCAATGCCCGGGTGTCTACACCATCGAATAGAGATCCGTGGCTTCTTTGGATCTATCTCTTCACCCGTCTTAGGGTTCACAAAATATTTTTTCAAATCCATTTTTGTTATTTTTAATTCATTAACTTGTTTGTATGTGAGGCCATTAGCGTAAAATGCATGCAATCCCTCACGCCAACTACGATACCTATCTAGCTCACTATCTAATGCCTGCATAAACTGTACAATGCCTTGCATACTATCTGGAAGGCGTAACAACTGAGGAGGTGGATGAGGCTCACGCCTAATAGTATGAATATCTCTAATCAAAGCATCAATATTCATCCTAATTGTCTATCTCAACTGATCGGGTGGAGGTGGAGGTGGAGGTGGAGGTGGTACTAGACCTAATAGCTCATCTATCTCAAACTCATCCATCATGTGAAAATAATTTGCATATATATACAAACATGAAAATTTACAATTACATTTACAAACATGAAAATTTACAAACTTGAAAATTTACAATTACAATTACAAACATGAAAATTTACAATTACAAACTATTTAATTTACATTTCACCTTCCAAAAAAACTTATAATTAAATACAATTTAGCAACTTAAATATAAAAAAGGGAAACTCACATAGATCTATAATATTATTAATAGGTGGGTAATAATAAGCATCATTTAAGAATTATTATCCACTTAAATCAAAGTATAAGAAAAATTCTACAAAATAAAACATCATACTGCCCATGCAACTCAAACAATACCTTTTAACATCTAAAAATGAATTAGTATAAGTTCCATCAAAATCAAAACAATAATCATTAGTTTAAGTCATAAGTTATATCTATGAACTTGTCAATACATGTACTACTTTGTTGTGTTCTTTTCTAGAATCATTGGATGATTTAGTGATTGCAACTAGTAGTACTACACTAAGTTGAAGCTTGAATAAATAGTAGGTTCTCTACTCTTGGAGGAGTTAAAACAAAAAAAAAAAACTATATTTTTTTTATATTCGATTTTATATTCGTATTTTCTTGTTCAAAGTCACAACCCACAAAATGTGATTCCAATATTGATCTATATTTGATTATTATTTTTATTAAATCTACCACTAGTGTGATTTATTGTCCTCTGAACTTAAATCAGGCTATGTAAATTTAAAGCCTCGTAACTTTTGATAGAGAGCATATTTTTTCATGCTTCATGTGGCATTGAAAAGGTGGTTCATAAATCTTCATAGATCACACAATTATTTTCTAGAATATTCCCTCATATTTTATATTTTATTTTTTGTGATTTCACATTCTAGTCATTTACTTGGACATCTTGGCACTTGAAAATGACCATCTTACATGAGATGATTTTTTTGATATGTTTTATATATATTGATTTTATTGATCTTTTAATTTTTTATTTGTCCTAGGTTTCTCTATTCATCCTTTTGTGGTAAAATTAGAAAGGGATAACTATGATTCTTTTGTAAAATGGTATCTTGATAAGTTTTAGGTGGTGTAATCATTTTCCTTTTATGTATGGAGTCATACCTAAACTAGAAACACTAGAAATTATATAATCTTGGTGTAACATCATTGACCATGTATGAGTGATTTGATCTAGTATCAAGATCATGATTCTATGTGTATTGCATTGGATATTGATTTCCCCCACACACTTTGGAATAGACTTTAGGAGATCCATGTAGACCCTCATATCTCTCCATTCCTAGAGGATCCTATTGTAGATTGTTTCATTCCCTTTGTAGATGAAGATCACATACCCTTCGATGGTGATACTTAAGAGGAAATTTATTATATCATATTAAATAATTTATTTACTTAAGATCAACTTTTATATACATATTAAATAAATTTCAAAATATATTTTAATTATGTACATCAATTATATCAATTAGAATAAACATTTGGTAATGAAATACAA